>NW_021318576.1:430682-636738 GCF_001605985.2 Dendrobium catenatum | reverse complement strand
AATTCATAAAATCAGGCAAAGGCTGGCAAAACCTTAATTAGCCTTCAAGTTCTAGCTACAGGGAAAAAGTTTTTTCAAAATTAATCCCTTCAATCTGATTATACCGCTTAGAAACTGATCTAGCCCTTATTTCTAATGGACTACTCCTGAAGTCATCAGTTATTTTGAATATCAACTTATTTCCAACAACACTTTGATTGTTTGACCTTGAAGTTTAATTCCCCAAATACTTTATTTCTTACAAATTAATTCAAAACTCTTCTTGCTTGGCCATATCCAAAATTCATCAGAAAAGGTGCTTTATCAATACTAGTGGGTTTTATAGTTGAAATAAAGGCTGAATGATTGACTTCTTGTTAATCCACGCCTAGTTCTACACCCTCACTAGGTTCACCTATAATCAATTCCCTTGCGGGTTTTTTATGAAAATCTCAAATCTCTTAGGCAAAAGGGTTTTCTATCTCCAAAACTCTTCCACATTTTCTTCCAAGTTTATTCATCAATGCTTTTAGGAGTTATCATCAATCTCATCTCAATAAAATTTGGCTCTTCCCAAATTTCTAGTTCAATCAAATACAACATGTGGCCTCCTCAATATATCAAAAATTCTTATTGAATACTCTATTAAGATTTTCCAACATTTTAGTATCAACAAAAAAATTCCTTCATCTGATTTTTGGCACAAAATTTTCTAAGACAGATTTTTCCAATTATTTTATGAACACCTTGAACCAAAAAAACATGCAAATGTGACAAATTTAGGTGTTCTAACCTTTTAGCAATCGTAGGGGTGTTTTATTTAATTTATGATTCTTATATTTCACTTTAGTGGCTCTATCTACTGCTGAAGCTGAATACATTGTTTTAGAAAGTTGTGTGGCACAAGTACTTTGGTTAAAACAACAGTTGATTGATTTAGGATTTTCTATAGGGACTATTCCTATTTATTGTGATAACACTAGTGCTATTTGCGTTTCTAAAAATCCTATTCAACATTCAAGAACCAAACATATAGACATAAGACATAATTTCATAAGGTATCATGTGTGCAAAGGAGAAATTGAACTCACTCATGTTTCTACTAAAAATCAACTTGCAGATATATTTACAAAAACATTAGCCTTTGATACTTTTAGTGCATTAAGAACAAGGCTTGATGTGATTGATTTGAATGCTTAAATAAAAATATTTTTTGCAACATTGATATTTTTTTTTGTTAATGTTTTTATGTTAGTTATTTTGTTGTTGTTGTGTTTCTTAATTTTGATTTGTGTGAATGATTTCATTTTATTTTAGTTTTTGAATTTTTTTAATCGTTCGGGATGAAATTGTTTCGTATGGGATGATTTATGTAGTATGACAAACTGTGTGATTTTGAACCGTTTTAAGAGCAGTTTTAATGTTATTCGTCTGTACGATCGTTACGATCGTCCGCGATAAAATATTTTTCAAACGACGGGATGAGTGAATGAAGCAATTAAATGGATAAGACAATTTTTAATATGAACTTCGTCCGTACGAACCTTTGGTTCGTCCAGACGAACACATGTAGGTTCATAGTGGGTGACGATTTTCAACTGCCATTAAAACGAATTGAATTTCTAATTGTACAGACGAACACATGTTCGTCTGTATGATCATTTTGGTCAAAAGTCTGTACGAAAGGATGCTTCGTAAGTTGTGTGTTTACAAAAAGCCACTTCTTTTTTGACTCATTCATTCTTCCATACGAAATTTGTTCGTACGGGATGAATCTAATTTGTACGGGACGAAAGAAAATTTCGTCTGGTATGAACAATATTTTTTCCATAAATTGACGGCATTTTTTAACTGAACAGTCACTTTCACACATCTCTTTCAAACTTTTTTTCTCTAAAGATCTTTCAATGGAAAGTTCTAGCAAGCGCCAAAAGTCTTTGACTAAGGGTTCACCAAGAAACACTTCTGAAAATTTCCTTTCTAAAGCCAATGAAGAATCCTATGCTAGGTTTGTCTCGGCAAAAATTACCCCATCTAGAGTACTCCTACAGGAAGAAATAACTTTTAAGGTAATGCACTTGTTTACCTCTACTCAATTTGGTTTAATCCTCACCTTAGTACACTTCTACAGCAAAGAAACCTTTCATTATTTTTTGGCGAACATGTCTTTCAACTCCGACCATTCTGTCATCAGTTCCTTTGTTTTAAAAAAGAAAAATGAAATCACCAAGACAGACCTTGGTATCTTCCTAAACTTAAGGACTGAAGGATTAAGAGCACACACCTTAACCTCCACAAATTTTAATTGGACTGAAGTAAATTGAGTGATTAGAGGAGTAAACTTTAAGGATCATTTACCTAAGGTAGCGACTTTAGTTCGTGATGCTCGTATCATCCAGTACGTACTTAGAACTTCCATTATACCTAAAGCTGGTGATAGAGTCAATATCACACCACTTTTTTCTATTGTTACCTTCTTGATAGTAACCAGACAACCTATAGATGAGGCCCAACTCCTAATTGACTACATTTATGGCCCTTCTGAAATTAGTCATGTTGATCATAAAAGAAAGAAGAACATAGCCTTAGGACATCTGATTGCCTATATTTTGGAAAAGAAGTATAATTTGATTCATCCATAATAAGATTTTGAACAACCACTCTACTACAATGATGCATCCTTTAGATCAATCTTCAATATGGAAGAGCCTAGCAAAACTCATGTTATTCTGAATGAAATAGAAGAAGAAGCTGAACCAACATCTGCTACTGAACCAAATTATCAAAATTTGGTTCAAAGATTTGACAAATTAGAGGCTCATTTTGATCAAAGGTTTGATCAAATTGAAACTCATTTACAGCAGCATGATATTCAGTACAATCAAGATATGGGATTTATGTGTGATCAGATAAATAATATAAATACCAACATGCTTATGATGAGTAGTTACTTCAACTTCTTTAGTGCAACACCACCACCTCATCCTCCAGATCAGCGTTGATCTGAATGATTGTTGTGTTTGTTTTGTGTTTCTTTGTAGTTCATGAGTTAAGTAATTTCTTTTAGATTATTGTTTTTTTCTTGTTTTAGTTATGTTTGTATTGATATCTAGGACTCAAAATTGTAATATCTTCATTTGATATCAATATATATTCCAATGTTTTGTTGTTTAATTATTTTTGAAATGTGTGTTAGACTTTTTGTCATTCATTTTTTTTAAACTTAATAGTGCTTTAACATAAATTGTAAATTAAAATTAATTTTATTAGAAAATCTAATAATTCTAAATTTAAGAGATACTTATAACTTGATATTATCAAGATTTTAAATTCCATGACTCTTATTTAGACTGCATTATCTTTAATATCATTATTCCAATTTATATGTTTTCTTATTTTGTATTTCTCTTTTCAAATTGTATTTATGCACTTAGAAATTTTGAAACTTTAGATTATTGATTTTGAAAAGAATTCAATTACTCTTGAAAATTGTATAAATGTACAGGAAAAATTGGTATCAAAAGAATTGCACAAAAAGTTTACAATAAGAAAAAGAGGCACAAAATAAGCCCAAAGTAAAAATATGCACAAAAAATATGCCATAAAATTTAAAAGATGCGCAAAGCGCCACATGTGGTACTTACTTCTTTCCAAACTCTTTTAATCTCTTAATCCAAATTTATCTTATGTTCATTTATAATTGACATTGAAATTTGAAATATAAAATTTTTTATTCATCCTTAGTGTAATAATTTTCGTTTATCTCAAATTCTAAAATTGAGTCATGCACCTTTGTAAATTCTTTTATTATCTATTTATATCACTCTAAATATATGAAATTTCAGATTTCTCTAATATTTTAATTTATTTCATACCTTATTTAAATCCATTTTAAGTTAAATTATCAAATTAATTCATACTTCTGCTTACATTTCAAACTTCTTTTCTTCTTCTCTTTTACTGTTATCAAAAGGGGGATAAATTATTTTGTTGTTTTGTTTTATTTTATAGTCCTTTTTTATGTTTTATAATTATAGTGTATGTTTTGTATGTTTCTTGTTTGTATAAAATTTTTGAAAAATAAAAAATTTTTGAATTTATGCTCCTTAGTTTTCATTATTCATCAATTCAGGGGAGTTTAGGAGTTTTTAGAATTTAAAAATGCCTACAAACAATAACTATTGCCATCATCAAAAGGAGAGATTGTTAGAGAGTTGTTATTTACATGTTTTACATTCTTGCAACTTGTATTATTTTGATGATTTCAAATATTATTATTTTATGTATAGATATCTCCTAACATTTTTTGGAAGATTTATTTTTGCTCTAGTGTGTACTAATATTTCAGGAAAATCAACTTCAAACTATGAAGACTTTAAATCAAATTCAGCATCCAATCATTTGTAAATTAAAAGCTTTAAAAATGTTTTTGAATTAAGACGGAGTGATTGTAATTGAGTGAATATTCACAACACACACATTTGGGGGAATAACTTTTGTGAACTAATCGTACGGGATGAACATAGTTTGTATGAGACGATCATGTCAATTAACCCCTCCGAAGAGCAATTGATCGAACAGGTAGGGAGAAAATTTTTCTAAGTCCTATTCATCCGGACAAATTTAATATTCATCTCGGGACGAACGCTTCTGGATTCTCACTTTGCACTGTTCATCCAGACGAAATACATGGTTCGTCTCTAGACGAAACTCTCTGTTTAAAATCATTTAGGATGAATTTATTCTTCATCCCTAGATGAAACTCTCTATTTAAAATCATCCAGGATAAAACTGGTTCATCACAGGACGAACCGAACCGACTTACCTCAGTTAGTTACGTCATGCAGGGATTTGGAAACCGACCTATGGAATAACCATTTCATACCGGACGAACCTAGTACGTACGGGATGATGATCGTGTACGAACATAGTTCGTACCAATATACCTTAGGATCATTTCCAACACTTTAAGTAAAATCGTCCGGGATGATCCTCTCCGTACAGAATTAAAAATTTACAGTTTTTGTGTAGTTTTTCTTGACTTTCCTATATATAGTCCAAATTAGACTACCACCAAATCTTTTTGGTCATTGATCTTCGTGCCTATTGAAAGAAGACTCAAGGAGAGAGTGAGAGAGAGCATTCAAAGAAGAATTTCTTCCACTGGAGCGTGAAGGCTTTACTTTGTGTTCAATGGTAAGATTTCTTACTTGCGATTTGAGATTACTTCACTTTTTTCTTTCTTCTTTCTAGATTTTTTGTGAGGAGATCTGTCAAGGAGTTCAGGTTCACTGCCCACACTAAGAGAGTGTGAAAGGACGAAGGGTTCTCTGCCTATACTAGGAGAGTGTGAAAGAATGAAGGGTTCTCTACCCACACTAGGAGAGTGTGAAAGGACGAATGGTTCTCTGCCAACACTGTGGATAGCATAAAAGGATGACGGTTCTCTGTCGCACCAGGTAGTGGTGCAAAGAGTGTTTGTAAAGGCTTCTCCTCCTTGCTATGGGTGCAAAACGAGAGACACTATTGGTATTAGTGCAATACTCAGAGGGTGCATCTAGGGAGTGAATGTAGGTGTAGTTTAGACCGAACCACTATAAATCTTGGATCATTTTATTTTTACTATTTTTTATTTTCCTCATTTTACTGTTTAAAAAGTTGTGGTTGAAAAACTTTTTATAAAAATTCATTAAATTTATTTTCGGTTCAACTCATCTAAAAGAGGGATAATTTTTAACTAACAATTCCCCCCCCCCCCCCTCTTGATAGTCATGGGACATTAACTTAGGTTTAACAACCTATTCACTAGACTTAACAACCTAAAGGTGGTATTGTTATCGATAGTGGCTCAGACGATGACGAAGAGGTCGGACATCAGACTACTAGTCAACAATCACTTCCTCAAATATATGGGATGAAAGTTGAGGAGTCTAATTCTCAACCTCCCCCCGTACCTTTCCACCAATATTTGTGGTGCACTTCACTCTGATAGACTCTCTGTGCAAGAACTTCACACTCTTTATGTTCCACCACAACCTGCTTTCCATACATCATTATTCCATAATATAGGTGTCCTACAAAGTACCGATATATAGGGTCCTATGGAATCCACTATGGATGATGAGATCACGCATGTTCCTCGATACTTTTCCCCTTGTGTGGATAACTTTATTGAGTGGGGTCTAGTCCCTTCGACTTGGCCAAATGGATAAGCCCTATGGCAAGCCCGTGTTTGGCGAACTGATCTATGTCAATCTAGGCCGGGTGTAGGCTATTTTGAGAAATATCAATGTCCTTCTGCCAACATTCGAGTTGCCTCTCACTTCCTTCTTGTAATTTCCATCTCTGATTATCAAGACCCAGATGAGGTTTAGGATAGGGTCCTTAAAGCTCCATATGAATTTGAAGATGGTGTTAGTTCTGCCATGGATGAATTATGTGAGATCAAATTAGGCACTGAATCAGATCCTTGACCCATTTTTCATTGTACTTTGCTATTCAAGTTAGAGGCTCAAGAGTATGTTGAACTCATATCTGAGTTTAAAGATTGCTTTGCCTAGAACTATATGGAGATACCCTGTTTAGATCTAGAAGTAGTTGTCCATAAGTTGGCCATTAGTCCTGATGTAGTCCATGTTAAACAACCACCTCATCGGATGAGGTTAGAGATTGAACAACAGGTGATCATCGAGACTAAGAAGCATATAAAAGCTGATTTTATTCGTGAAGAGAAGTATCTCACTTGGCTTTCTAATATTGTTCTAGTCCAAAAGAAGAGTGGTCAGATCCGTATTTGTATAGACTTCCGTGATTTGAATAAGGCATGTCCTAAAGATGATTTTCCTCATCCTATCCCTAAACTTATGGTGGATATTACTTTATCCCATAGCATTTTTTCCTTCATGGATGATTTATCTGGTTATAATTAGATAAAGGTGGCCCTTGAGGATGAGAGATTCACTGCCTTTCAAACTTCTATCGGCATGTTTTGTTATAAGATGATGCCCTTCGGTCTCAAGAATGTCAGGGCCACCTATCAACATGCCATGACTGACTTTTTTGATGAGTTAATTCATGAGCAAGTTGAATGCTATGTGGATGATTTGATAGTCAAAAGTAATGTCCATAGTGATCACCTTTGAGATCTACGAATCATTTTTGAGCGCTTATGCAAGCATTATTTAAAGATGAATCCCTTAAAGTGAGCATTTGGCATCACTACGGGGAAGTTCCTTAGTTTTATTTTTCACTATCATGGCATTGAGATTGATCCCATTTTGATCAAGGCCATAGTGGACTTAAAACCCCCTAAGAGTCTTACCAGTTGAGGTTTTCTAGGGTACACTTGCTTTCTTGTGGAGATTTATCTCCAATCTTATTGTTAGATATCATCCCTTTGATGCTCTAACAAAGAAGGATGACTACTTTCATTGGGATAGGAACTATCAGGAGGAATTTAAGAGCATAAAGCACTATCTAACAAGTCCCCATATGTTAGCTGCACCCATCTCAGGTAGATCATTGATTCTTTACACTACGACCTTGGATGAGTCACATGGTGCACTTTTAGCTCAAGAGAATGAGAAAGGCAAAGAAAATGCCTTGTATTATCTTAACAGGCGTTTGATTCCTGTAGAGCTAAAATACCTGGCAATGGAAAAGTAGTGTTTGACTTTGATCTTTACTATACAGAATCTTAGACACTACATGCTCTTACACAAGATCAGTTTGATTTCTCAAGTCACCCCTTTACAGTATCTGATGACTCTTCTGACTTTATCAAGTCGTCTAGCATATTGGTCCATGATTTTACTGTAGTTTGACATTACCTTTAAATCTCAGCGGGCCATCAAAAGACAGGCTCAAGCTAATTTTCTTATTGCTCACTCGATCCCTACAGATTCACCACTTAATGACAATTTGCCTGACAAACTAGGCATGAGTGTGGAAGAACAGGAGTCCCCTACTTAGGAATTTTAATTTGATGGAGTTTCTTCTATCAAATCACTATATCCTTATGAAACTCTTGTGGTTAGGGTAGGTTTAGGACTTATTTTTATATCTCATGAAGACCATACCCTTCATTACTCTTACAATCTTTCAGAGCCCCATTCCAATAATGAAGCTGAGTATGAAGCTCTAATTTTGGGACTTGAGTTGTCCGTTTAAATGAATGTTTTACAGGTGAAAATCATTAGAGATTCCTAACTAATAATTAATCAAGTGGCCGAATTTTTAAAGTTCTCAATCCTGAGCTCTTGCCTAATTACAATATGGAAATGGAGCTCTTATGTTTAATTCTTGAAGTAACTTTAGTTAGAATCCCTCGATCTGAGAATGGTAGAGTGGATGCACTAGCTAAACTTGCTAAGGAGTATGCTGACCCGAATGGAAACCTAGTGTCGATTGTTGTCCAGTATCAGCAAGTTTATGCCACACAAACTTTTCTTCTTTTGATTAGACCCTCATAGTGTTTGATGTTGAGGAAGAGTCAGATTGGAGAGTCCCTTTTATTGAGTACTTGAAGAGGAGTAGGCTTCCGGATGATCTTTCTCTTGCCACTCAGATTAGAAAGAGAGCTTTATCATTCTCCCACATGAATGAAACATTGTACCGATACTCTTTTGATCAAATATGGTTATGTTGCCTAAATAATGAGGAGGCTCCTAAGGTCATGGATGAGGTACATGAGGGGATTTGTGGTGCTCATCAATCTGGACCTAAGATAAATATCAAAATTAAATGTCTTGGTTATTATTTTTTGACTAAGATCCATGATTATATGGAGCACGCTAGAAGATACCACCAATACCAGATTTATAGTACAGTTATTCACCAACCTCCTAATCTGTTGCACCCCATTGTATCTTCTTAGCCTTTCGAGAGTTGGGGCATGGATGTAGTGGGTCATATTAACCCTTTTTCTTTTAGGGGTTATAGGTTTGTTTGGTTGCTATTGATTACTTCTCTAAGTGGGCAGAAGCTATCCCATTTAAGGAAGTTAAAATAGAGGATGTGATGCGCTTCTTTCACGATCATATTTTCTACAGTTTTGGTGCTCCGTAACGTATAATCTCTGATAATGGCCCATCATTTAGAAGCACTAAAATTGTTAGATTTTCCAGCCGCCATAACAAAAACTGGTTTTATTCCTCTATTTATTATCAGACAGCCAATGGTTTGGCTGAGGCATTCAATAAGATCTTAGTCCAATTGATAAGAAAAAGATAAGAAAAATACTTATAGTAAATAAAAGAGAATGGCATGATAAATTGCATGAAGCATTATGGGCCTATAGGACTACGTACCGTACTCCTACTCAGTCCACCCCATATACTTTAACTTTTGGTGTTGAAGTAATCCACCCACTTGAGGTTGTGCTCCCTTCATTGTGTGTAGCAGTTAGCCATAATCTTTCTCATGAGGATAATGCCCGATTGTGGTTGGAAGAACTTGATGGTTTAGAAGAGCTTCATCTGTAAGCTCATCAGAACCTTAAGTTGTATCAGGCCCGTATGGCCCAGACACATGATCACTTCATCTAACCCCGTGCTTTCCAGGTCGGTGACTTAGTCCTTGTCTTGCATAGGCCTATCATCTCGCATCTTCGTCGAGGTGGTAAGTTTGTGCCTATTTGGGAAGGTCCATTCATTATAAAATAAGTATATGAATATGGATATTATTTGTTAGTTGATGCGAATGGTATTCATTCCATGCCTGTCATCAACGGGCAATACTTGAGAAAGTACTATGCTTGAGTTTACACTTCGCAGGGGGCATCCCCTGCCACTTGTAAATATCTTTCTATATAGATATAACTCTAAAGGATCTCTTTTACTTTTCAGTAATTTATGGCCACAACAATTTGTCCTCTATAATGTGATATTGATCATGCATAGTATATGATTATTCTTAAAAGTTATATATAAATAACCCATAGGGGTATTTGTGCTTACGTTCATGCCCACCAATCTCTTTGGTATTGTTGCATGAGACCTCCTTTTTAGTCCCCTTCGAGGTTCGACTCTCCCTAATTTATTCATATGAGTTGCATGTGTCCTGGGTTACCAAAGCCAATGTCTCATTCCTTTAGAAACGATGTATATAATCTTTCTCTCTCCCTAGTTTTATTCATGTGGAGAATATGGTCTGGGTTATCAAAGCCAACCATATCTCCCTCTCTTTATGTTCCAATTATTAGAAGATATTTCATACTAGGAGTAACTTATATATATGGTAAACATTCTCTTTATTGTGAGTTATTTTGGATAGTGTGAAATATACTTAATCTATAACCATAAATATAATAAGAAAATAAATAAAATATGATGCTAAAAGAGAGGGAAGCTCTTAGTTGAGTAGAATCGGCCGCCCTGTCATAGGTGGAACCCAGTTCTACTCTCCAAGAGCCCAAAGTCCATCCAAATTCTCTTTTTTTTCTCTCCTAAAAATATTTTATTGATTGCTTAGGATATGACTATTGTCCATTTCTTCTATTATGGTTATTCACTTATAATGGGGATGTTGTTTTCCCTCACCTATGATGTGATGCAACTTGCTCTAGATGTTAACATCATTTCTTAGTTGATTTTGATTTTCTAGTATAAAGTCAATCCTCTATCTCTTTAGTGACATAATTTCCCTTTGGAAGCTTGATCTTACCTGTAAGAGCGATCTTTTTGGATGTGTAGATGTTGTTTACACTTCTCATAAAGTCCCATCAGTTAGTATGGGTGTTACCACTATGATCCCTTTAGTAATCATTGATCCTTAATATGGTTGTTATTTTTAGTGGCAAGTGTGTCCCTTCACCACTTCTATTATCCCTTCTTTAGTATGAGATTATTCTTTCCACTTGACTGTTTTTATATTTTTCCTTTTTTAGAGAGATATACATTGGTTGATTGCTTCTTGTTATACATGATTTCAGTTTTACCTTAGGAAATTCTATTTATATTTTAATTACTCATGGCCACAATGATTTTTCCTCTACCATGTGGTAACTAAAATATAAGTTTGGGATTTCTTGGATGATGAATCACTTACCTCTTTTTTCCTTCACAACACCACGCACATGTGTGTTGGGTGGTTATTGAGGTGGTTTTAACTCTTTGTTTTGCCATTTTGAATACGGTTAAGCAGACATTGAGTAGTCTATATTCACCATTTTGAATATGGTTAGGTGGATGTTGGATCCTTTTTCTTCTTTTGTCTTGCCATTGTAAATATGGTCAAACAAGCATTAGACTCTTGGGAAACTCTTTATTCGCTATTGCAAATTTGTTCATGTGGATATTGAGTTGTTCTCATTCGCCGTTGTAAATATGATCAGGCGAATGTTGAACCCCCTTTCTTTCACCCTTTGTATTGTTATTGCAAATATGTTTAGGTAGACATCAAGTCATCCTCATTCACTATTGCGAATATGGTCTTATGAATGCTGGACTTATTTCTTTTATCCCACCATTGCGAATATGGTTAGGTGGACATTAGACTTTCAGTAGGTCTCTTTATTCGTTGTTTCAAATATAGTTAGGTGGATATTGAGCCATTCTCATTTTCCATTATGAAAATGGTCAGGAGAATGTTGAACTCTCCTTTTTGGTTGGGTGCCCGATAGAGTCCCTTGGAGGCATACTTCACCACCTCTCTATTCACCTAATTTTTATTTCCTATTTTGGGGTTATTGAGTTTTCTACTTATTCTTATTTCGTCCTTTCAAATAAGGTCAAGTAAACATTGAGTCGTCCTCATTCACTATTGCAAATATGGCTAGGCGAATGTTAGACTTTCTCCTTTTTCCCACCATTGTGAATATTGTCAGGTGGACATTAAACTTTTGTGAGGCTCTTTATTCACTATTATGAATATGGTTAGGTGGATTTTGAGCCATTCTCATTCACCATTGTTAATATGGTCAGGTGAATGTTGAACTCCCCTTTCTGGTTGGGTGCTCGATAGAGTCCCTGGGAGGCATACTTCACCACCTCTTCATCCCCCTATTTTTATTTCCTATTTTGAGTTTGTTAAGTTTTCTACTGATTCTTTATTTTGCTTTCAAATAAGGTTAAAAAAATATTAAGTCATCCTCATTCACTTTTGCGAATATGGTCAGATGAATGTTGGACTTTCACTTTTGTCCCACAGTTACAAATATTGTCAGGCGGACATTAGACTTTGGGAGGCTCTTTATTCACTATTGCAAATATGGTTAGATGGATATTGAGCTGTTCTCATTCACCCTTGCAAATATGGTTATACGAATTTTGAAGTCCCCTTTTCTTTGATCCTATTTTTAGTCATTTCAAATATGGTTAGGTATATATTGGGTCATCTTCATCCGCCATTGCAAATATGGTCAGGTGGATGTTGGATCACTTCTCTCTTTTGTTCTGCTATTACGAATATGGTTTGACAGGCATTAGACTTTTGGAAAGCTCTTTATTTGCTATTATGAATATGGTCAGGAGATTGTAGAACTCCCTTCCTTTTAACTCCTTGTTTTGTTATTTCAAATATGGTCAAGCAAGCATCGAGTTGTCCCCATTCACTATTGTGAATATGATAAGGTGGATGTGGGATCCATTTTCTTTTCTCTATTCAGATATTGCGATGTGGTCAGGAAGATAGATGACTTCCTTATCTCTGATTATTCTTTCTTATTATTTTCCTATGATTATTACTCTTTGCTATTTGATGTGATTTTAAAGTGGTTACTGAATCCCTTTCTTCTCGCATCATATTAGACATATGTTCTAAGTGATTGTCGAATTTCATTTGGTTCTCTATGATTTTGTTTTGATTTTGCTCAGGTGAGCGTGAGATTCTGCTCTTATTCCTTCTACTATTTTGCTATTTTAGTTGGGCAGATAATTGATTTTCTTTCTTTGACTTTCTCTTATTTCTGATTGGTTCTTCATTAGTTGATCCTACGGTTACATATTCCTAGAGATAGGGAGGTCAACACCAACATATATGGTTCACTTTTTTGTTCTCCGTATATGTTCAGGGCTTGGTTGTTGACCTCGATTTGCGTTCGAGTGCCCCCGAGCATCTTCAATCGACTTAATCAAACCTCGTTGAGCCTAATTTGAACTTAGCATGACTTAGATCAAGTTGAATTAGGTTCAACAAAGTTTGATTAGCCTTAATCGAAGCATTTTAGCCACGTCGAGTTCGATTTGACTCGAATCAATATTAAATTGGATTTAATTTTGTCAATTTTGGGTCGAGTCAAGTAGAACCCGAATTAACCCGAGTTGAGTCAAATTAAGCCTGATTTCAACCCAATTTACCTAATATAAGTACAAAAATGATAAAAATATCAAAAAATAAAGTTTTTTTTATCAAAGCGTGAATATGATAAATTTTCAGTGTGATTGAATTAAAAATTTGAAAAAAAAAAGAGTTAACATCATCAAAATATGAAAAATGATAGAATAATCGATCCTGTTAACCCCAGTTCAGACTTCTTACAAGGCAAACCATCTTTTAAAAATAAAGATCTAATTCAAAAAAAGAAATCAGATAAAAAAGGTGATCCTTTCAAAATTTTATTATAGAAAAATATCTTATAGAATAATATAGCAAAGTAATTAGTCACAATCATGAATCTCTAAATCAAGTCTTTAAAAGTATCAAGTGACACATGAATTCTTCTAAGATTTAAAAGTTTGAAAGAAAAGGAAGGTTGCTTTCTTTTGGTCTCATTTTGTGCATCTTATTAATTTATTGGCGCAATTTTGCATCTATTGATTTTTAATACACTTTGTGTATATTTTAATTTTTTTGGCAATTATTGCATATCTTTTCAGTTTTTCTTTTTGGCCATATTTTATACCTCTTGTCATTTTTGCAAGCTAGCTTCCTTTCAAAACTTTTAAATACTCTCAGTTGTGAGAATATCTTCCAGATATTAGAGAAGAAAAACTCACTCTCTAATATAAGGAAGAGTAAACCACAAAGTAGAATTAAATTTATATGATACATGCAAAAAAAAGATTAAGAAAGCTTGAAAGTGATTTAATGACTTTGAACCTTATTTATATAAGATAGATTACAATAATAAGATAAAAAAGATCTTAACTTAAAATTCTAGTTATTATATTGAGATAGAATTTTATTTAGAAAAGAAAATTACACTTCTAAAAGAAGTTAGAGGAAGGAAAATAATCAATGGTGTTTGTCCCTTTAACCGATTTAGGGATGTTAATCATTGATTACAAATTTTTAAAAAATATAAAAATAAGGCATAAAATATCATTTCAATAGTAACCAAAAGAAAACTGAAAGAAAAATAAAGACATAAGAGATGAAAACATAGAAAATAATATCAAATAAATAAAAATTAATAATCTAAGCAAAAACAAAAGAAATGTCAAAAACAAAAGAAAGAACAAAAAACAAAAACAAAAGAAATATTAAAAAACATAAAGTTCAGAGTTCAGTGATCATCAAGTTCATGCATTTATATGAATCACACCCAATTTAGTTCTTAAGATGCCGAATGTGTCAAATGCAGTGGTTTAGTAAATATGTCAGCCAGTTGGTTTTCAGTTGCTACATGGTTTGGCTCAATGTGTCCTTTGGTAATATGGTATCTAATAAAGTGATGCCTTATGTTAATGTGTTTGGTCCTTTAATGTTGGATAGGATTTTTAGAGATGTAAATGGCACTAGTGTTATCACATAGAATTGAAATTGTGCCTATAAATAATCCTAAATCTAGAATTTTGTTGCTTCAACTAAAGGACTTGGGCCACACAACTTCCTAAGACAATACACTCACCTTTAGCAATATAAAGTGCAACATAGTTTTGTTTTTTATTGGACCAGGATACTAAGGACTGCGCTATAAGCTGGCAAGTTCTAGAGGTGATCTTTTTATCCACCCTACACCCAGCAAAATCAAAATCAAAATAACCAATAATTTCAAAAGAAGTGTTGTGCCTAGGATATCATATTTCTAAGTTTTGGGTCACTAAGAGATATCTAAGGATTCTCTTAGCTGCAGTCAGGTGGGATACTTTAGGATCAGCTTGAAACTTAACACAGAGATAAACACTAAACTTTAAATCAGGTCAGCTAGTTGTCAAGTAAAGTGGTGATCTAATTATTCCTCTATACTTCTTTTAATTAACAAATTTTACATTTGAATCCTTATCTAACTAGACACTAGAGCTCATGGGATTGTTTATTAGCTTGGCTTTATCCATTTTATATTTCTTTAAGATTCCTTAATGTACTTGGATTGATTAAGAAATGTTCCATCATCCATTTGTCTTATGTTAAATTCCAAAAAATAGGATAATTCTCCCATCATACTCATCTCAAATTTCTTACTCATTATTTTAGAAAAATCATCACATAACTTTTTATTAGAAAATCCAAAAATATATCATCAACATAGATATGAACAATGAGTAACACATCTTCTATTTTCCTTAGGAAAAGGGTGGTGTCTACGCTCCCCTTAACAAACTCCCTCTCTAGTAAAAATATGCTTAGCCTCTCATACCAAGCTCTAGATGCCTATTTTAATCCATATAAGGCCTTTTTTAATTTGTAATCATAATTTGGAAATTAGGAACTCTCAAAACCTGGGGGTTGCTCTACAAACACATATTCTTTTATTACCCCATTTAAAAATACACTCTTAACATCCATTTAGAAAAGCTTAAATCTTCTATAACATGCAAATGTTAGTAGTAATCTAATTGATTCCAATCTAGCTACAGGGGCAAAAGTCTCCTCAAAATCAATCCATTCTATTTGTTTATACCCCTTAGATCCCAATATTAACTTATTTCTAACCACCACACTAGAATCATTCATTTTATTCTTAAAGACCCATTTGGTTCCAACTTTAGCCCTTCAAACTTTCTACAAGCTCCTAAACATCATTCCTAACAAATTATTTTAATTACTCTTGCATGGCTAAGATCCATAATTCTACAGAAATGGCTTGATTGATGTTGGTGGGTTCAACCATTGAGTTGAAGGCTGAGTGGTCAACATCTTTTCTAAGTCCATGCCTAGTTCTAACACCTTCATAAGGGTATCCTGAGATCAGTTCTTTAGGATGATTAGAAGAAAATTTCCAATCTCTAGGTAAAGTGTGTATAGTTTCTACCCTTTCCTCAAGATTTATAGATTCTACTCCTTGGGTAATATCACCTACTTCATCAGTGTTTTGAGGCTCTACCCTTTCCTTTAAATTTGCATTTTCTACTCATTGGGTAATCTCACCTTCTTCAACTTCTTCCTAACCTCTAGACTTCTCAGAATTAGATTCATCAAACATTATATGAGTAGTCTCCTCCACCACCAAAGTTCTTTTATTGAGCACTCTAAAGGATTTCCCCACACTTGAATAGACTAAGAACACTCCTTCATAGAATTTGGGTCAAACTTTCCTAAGAGTTATTACCCATTATTTAGAATGAAAACCATACAAAAAAAGATGTGGAGGTGAGAAAAGTTGGGTGTCCTACCCTTAATGATCTCATAGGGTGCCTTATTAAGTTTCGATCTAACATTCACCCTAATCAACACATAATAAGTTATATTTACCGCTTCAGCCTAAAAATATTTTAGAAGTAAATACTTAGTAAGCATGGCTCTAATAGCTTCTACTAAAGTCCTATTCTTCCTTTTAGCTGCCTTATTTTATTGAGAGGTCCTAGGAGCTGAGAAGTTGTGACTAATTCCTTGATCTTCATAGAAGGTTCCAAATCTCTCATTTTCAAACTCTCCAATATAGTCACTATTGATGGTGAAGATCTCACTACCTAGTTTTTGTTACGCCCCAAGATCTAACTTGGAAAAATTATTCAATCGATCCTTTAAATCATCAACTACTAGAGCTATCTATAGTCATCAATCAATGATAAATAGTTTATCAAAATCTATAATTTAAAATATCAATGTAAACATTTTTATTCATCCCCAAAAGTTCATTTACAATACTCAGGATTTACACATTAATCATATATATCCATCCAGTCCTGAGTACAAAAAAATAATTATAACAAAAAGGAACAAAAACCTGAAGATTCCTTATCAACCTCAATCTCCCACTCCCTTACCATGACCTAAAATCAATAACCACATATAATGAGTTTAAAAAAGCCTAGCAGGTCGTCAAATACCTACAACATAAATTAAAGCACAGTACAAAAATAATATGCATGTTAATCAATTAAATTATGGCAATCACTTACACATGATCATTGAGTCAGTGCAGAAATATAAATCAACGCATAAACAATAATCAGTACAAAAAAAGTGTGCAATATAGATATAGTTTAATCTACAATCATTGGTGATAGAATCAATAAATAGTAGAAAAACCTATATATCTCAATGGACCAGTACGTGCATCTAATCTCTATAATATTCATCATTTCTATAACATTAATCAATTCATTAAAGAAATCTTCGTATCGGTAATATCAATGAAATCAGTCAATAATACCAGTCGTAAAAAGCGAGACCATCAATTCAATAATATCAGTCACCATAAAACATCATGTCAATACTATCATTCATGACTTTTGAAATCAAACAAATGTAGTAAAATCATATCAAAATGTACACTTGCGTAATTCTAGTTATTCAATATCACATGCTCAGTGAATCACATGTAATCCAAAAATCTATATCACGTTCTCAGTGAATCACATGTCACTTCATTTGTTCATTATCACTTGCTCAGTCCATCACATGCATAATATCAGTACAGTAAATCAGTAATAACAATGCCTGAACCAGAATCAGTAACAATCCAGTGGCATGAACGATAATACTATAATACTGAATCATGCAGTAATAATAAATTCGTATAGTAACGATAAATCTGTATAATAACGTTAAATCTATTTAGTATTAGTAAATGCGTCAGTATTAATAAATATGTACAGTAATAATAACAATACTGCTAAACATGCAATTCAGTACAGTAGTCATACAAAGCAAGTAGAAGCATTAATTATTAAGTTATTTTTCAGTCTTGTATCAGTATCAGTATCTTGTATACGTTGGCTCAGTAAAAAGGGTCGTCACTTTTTGCCCGTCGGCAGAGTAATCATCTCCTTATAACTCACATCAGTAATCACATGATCAATAGAGGATAACACCAAACTGTATTTAAAGGAAAGCCCGTCGGCCCACCATCATGTACAGGTCAGTCAGTCTCCAACCAATGATTCAACTAGTCTTTACTTGTCTTTACACACACAACCGTATTACAGTAATATAATAGTAATTTCAATCATATAGTCACATTCATCATCATATCTTCAATGCCTTGTAAAAGTAAAACATAATTTAGCTTAATTTAGAAAACCCTTAAAATATCGTATAGTAGACAGAAGTCGTTGTAAAATGTACAGTTTCAGAAAATTATCAAATTACAAGTGATCATGTAAAACAACATTTCAAGGCTTTTATTGTACTGAAGCATTAATTTTTCAACATCCAGATAATTTTATATTCGATAAAAAATCCCATAAAATTCAGAATACTCGGTAAAAAATCTCTAGAAAATATTCAAAATATGCAAAATCATATTCTCTATAACATATAAAAAGTTACACGGTGAAAGTTTCGTTAATATAAAGTTATGCACATTTTTTTATAACGAAAATAGAAAATTGAGCAAAAAAATATCAAAACATGAAATCTTCAAAATCAGAAATAGGATTCAGATTCCTTAATGCGAGACAAACAATTCTTTCCAACTACGTCGACGAACAAAAATCGCTCTGCGGCCTCCGAAACCATGCTTTTCCTTTCTCTTTCTTCTCTTTCTCTCTCCAGCTTTTATCTCTCTTAAAAAATTTCTCAAATGGTCCATAAATAGAGAAAAGATACTTATGATCATCCAGATGATGTTTCTCATTCATCCTAGGATGATCTCCTATGTACACTGATCATACGGGCGATAATGGATTTTTTTCCCTAGACGATGCTCTCTGGCAAAATATTTTGTTCAGTTCATCCTGAACAAACTCAGGTTCATACATATGAACCTACACTTTACTCAGTTCGTACAAACAGTTTGTACGTACTAACCATACAAATTTTTAAAATACGGTTCGTACGTACTAACTGCACAAACAAAAAATTTTCCAATAATAACTTGAAAGTTTAAGGGTTTCACAATCTACCCACCTTAAGAAAAATGTCATCTCCGACATTTTCCTTAAAAATTCGAATGCAAAATTGACATAAAACAAATCCGTCCAATCAAAACTCAAATTAAATCAAATCAAAATCAAAACTTGTCGAAAATCATTTAGTCATGCAGTTCATTCGATCACATGTCATTCACTATGCATGATATGTCAAGTCAATCAGTTAGTCAAATCAATTTCTTACCAAAAGAACTTTTAGGTCATTGTTGATTTTTATAATGTTGTAAACTGTATATACATGGCATCACTTGAGTAGGTGCAGTAGATCGTGGCATAACATTCTCCCTCTAACTATCACTAATAGCTCTATCATTCATCCTATTTGTTGATCTTTCATTATAAGCTCTTGATCCAACAGTCCTCTATCCTATGGTATCTCTAAACTATCCTACACCATAATCAGTTCTTCCCCCAAATCCTCTCTAAGGACAGTCTTCTACTCTATGTCCATGCTGTCCATAGCGAAAACATTGTTCCGTCACTAAATAGTACTGACCTGCATGTTGTTGACCATAACGAATGCACTCACTATAGCTGCCAGAAGATGCTACCAATACAGATCCCCTTGAATCACTATACTTGCTTTTCTTGTCTCTATCTCTTTTTCTATTCGATTCATCTCTGCTCCTCCTAGTGACTTCATATCTCGATGTTGGTGTTGCCAAATTAATTTCTATCAGTCTGGCCCGCTCTACCAACTCAGAAAACTCATGAATCCATAATGGTACTAGCATATGTCTTAACTCTCTGTTCAATCTTTGCATAAATCTATAACATTTTTCTTCAGCAGTGGGGATCAAATGAGAAGTGTACTTAGCAAGAGCTACAAACTCAGCCTCATACTACATCACTATCTTGTATCCTTACTCCAACTAAATAAAAGCTTCTTGCATTTGTCGTTGGGATGATGGAGGTATAAATCAAATCTAAACATTGCAGTAAACTCATCCCAAGTGATCTCAGCATTTGTTTTCCCCTGAAATTTCTCTCTCTATTGTCCAATCCATCATCTCTCTACTTCTCCTTCAAACAGAAACACAGCTAAAGGCACCTTCCAACTTTTCGGACACTATATGCTATCAAATATCTTTTTTATCCTCATTATCCAATCTTCAGCAGCCTGAGATCCTACAACTCCTTTGAACAATAGAGGCTTTAACTTATGGAATGTCTATAAATTCTTATCAGCTTCTTCTTCTTTACTTCCACTCAACTTACTCTGTGTATCACCCATGACATGTGCAATAGCAGTAGCCAACTGCATTATACTTTCTGATGGCACTAGAGTTGCACTGTGTTGCTCATTTGGCACACTTGACTTAGGATTATCCATTTAACTTTTCACCTATATAGTTCAGTATAATCTGAATGATACACACATGCAACTATATATGTAAAATGATGCACTTGAAACTACCCATTCTACACAACTATTAATCAATCCTATAGCTCTGGTAACAATCAATTCTTCCAATAATACTACTCTGATACCAAAAATCTTATCACACCCCAAGATCTAACTTAGAAGAATTATTCAGCCGATCCTTTAAATCATCAATTACCAGAGAAATCTATAATCATCAATCAATGATAAACAGTCTACCAAAATCTATAATTTAAAACATCAATGTAAATATTTTTATTCATTCCCAAAAGTTTATTTACAATACTCAGGATTTACACATTAATCACATATATCCATTCAGTCCTAAGTATAAAAAAATAATTATAGTAAAAAGAAATAAAAACCTAAAGATTCCTTATCAACCTCAATCTCCCGCTCTCTTTCCCTGACCTGAAATCATTAACCATATATAATGAGCTTAAAAAAGCCCAACAGGTAATCAAATACTTACAACTGAAATCAAACCACATTATTGAAGCAATATGCATGTCAATCAATTAAATCATGACAGTCACTTACACATGATCATTAAGTCAATGCAGAAATAAAAATCAATGCATAAATAATAATCAGTACAGTAACAATGGGTAATATAGAAATAGTTGAATCTACAATCATCAGTGATAGAATCAGTAAATAGTAGAAAAACCCATAAAGCTCAATAGACCAATATGTGCGTCTAATCTCTATAGTATTTGTCATATCCATAACCTCAGTCAATTCATTAAAGAAATCCTCGTATCGATAATATCAATCAAATTAGTCAATAAATCATCATGTCAATAATACCAGTCGTATAAAGTGAGACCATCAATTCAATAATATCAGTCGGCATAAAACATCAAATTAATACTATCATTCATGACTATTGAAATCAAACAAATGCAGTAAAACTGTATCAAAACTAAACTTACAATTTCAGTTATTCAATATCACATGCTCAGTGAATCACTTGTAATGCAGTAATCTATTTTATGTGCTCAGTGAATCATATGTCACTTTAGTTGTTCATTATCATTTGCTCAGTCTGTTACATGTATAATATCAGTACAGTAAATCAACAATAAATTAGTAATAGCAGTGCCTGAATTAGAATTGATAAAAATCCAGTGGAATGAATGATAATACTATAACAGTGAATCATGTAGTAATAGTAAATCCGTATAGTAACGATAAATCTGTACAGTAATGTTAAATCCATTCAGTATTAGTAAATGCACCAGCATCAGTAAATCTGTACAATAGCAATAATAATAATGCTAAACATGCAATTCAGTACAGTAGTCACACAGAGCAAGTAGAAGCACTGGCTATTAAGGTGTTTTTAGTCTTATATTAGTATCAATATCTTGTATCCATTAGCTCAATAAAAAGAGTCGTCACTCTTTTGCCCGTCGGCAAAGTAATCATCTCCTTAAAACTCCCATCAGTAATCACGTGATCAGTAGAGGATAACACAAAATCATATTTAAAGGAAAGCCCGTCGGCCAACCATCCTGTATAGATCAGTCAGTCTTCAACCAACGGTTCAACCAATTTTTACTTGTCTTTACACACACTGCCGTATCACTGTAATATAATAGTAATTTCAATAATATAGTCACATTCATTATCATATCATCAATGCCTCGCAACAGTAAAACATAATTTAGCTCAATTTAGAAAACCCTTAAAATATCGTATAGTAGACAGAAGTTGTTGTATAATGCACAGTTTCAGAAAATTACCAAATTACCACTAATCATGTAAAACAATATTTCAAGGCTTTTATTGTACTGAAGCACTAATTTTTCAACATCCAGATAATTTTTTATTCAATAAAAATCCTATAGAATTCAGAATACTCGGTGAAAAATATCAATAAAATATTTAAAATATGCAAAATCATATTCTTTATAACATACAAAAAGTTATGTGGTGAAAAGTTATGCATGTTTTTCGGTAACGGAAATACAAAACTGAGAAAAAAATATCAAAACATGAAATCTTCAAAATCAGAAATAGGATTTGAATTCCTTACAGTGAGATAAACAATTCTTCCAACTACGTTGACGGACGAAAATCGCTCCGCAGTCTCTGAAATTAAGCTTTTTCTTTCTCTTCTTCTCTTTCTTTCTCCAGCTTTTCTCTCTCTTCAAAAATATCTCAAATGGTCCATAAATAGAGAAAATCTACTTACGATCATCCAGACAATGTTTCTAGTTTATCCCGGGACAATCTCCTCTGTACACTAATCGTACGGACGATAATGGATTTTCGTCCCTGGACGATGCTCTCTGGCAAAAATTTTTATTCAGTTCATCCCGGACGAACTCAGGTTCGTATAGACGAACCTGCACTTTATTTATTTCATATAGACAATTCATACATACCTTTCTTCAGTTCATACAGATGGTTCGTATGTACTAATTGCACAAAAAAAAATCCAATAATAACTTGGAAGTTTAAGGGTTTCACAATTTTTTCTAAATCCAAGTGGAGAAAGATTTAAATTCATATAATGACTCACTTTTATGTGACAAAAATATAATTCAAGTGAATCTCGAGTAGTCATTGACTATAATAAATCTAAAGACTTTTCCTCCTAAGTTGGCAGTGCTAATGTGTCCAAATAAATCCATATGAATGACTTCTAATGGTTTAGAGGTACTAATGTCTTTAATGGAATGGAAAGAGGATTTGACTTGTTTCCTTAATTGACAGGCATTACACAGGTGGCCCTAAGTGAACTTAAGCTTGGGGATTCCTCTCACTAAGTCTTTTTGGGTTACTTTTCTAAGTATTTTCATGCTAGCATGACATAACATCATATGCTACAACCAAGTCTCATCAATAATAGTTTTTAAATAAAAAAGATACAACACTTTCAATATTATTTAAAACAAGCATGTAAACATTATTGATCCTTTTTCCCTATAAAATAGTGTTAATATTAACGCTAATGATGCATGTGTTTGACAAACAATTTATGATAAAGCCCTTATCATAAAGCTGACTGATGCCGAGCAAGTTGTATTTCAATCCATCAACAAGTAAAATATTTTCAATCAAAAGTTTTTTGGAGTTTTCGATTATACCTGCGTCCACCATTTTCCTGGTGGTGTTATCTCTAAGAGTCACCTTGCCTCCAGCCATGGCCTCCAACGAAATGAATTGATTGGCATCTCCAGTCATGTGGCATGAGTATCCACTATCTAGGTACCACATGCTCTCATGAGGTCTTGTGTGAGAGCACACCTACAAAATTATCCAATGTTAGATTTAGGAACCCAAACAAATTTAAGTCCCTTCTTATGAGAAGAATAATATAATAAATATGTGTTATGCAATGAATCATGTAATTTAGATCTCCACACCTAATATGTTCTACAGTGAACATTGTAATTATTTTAAATATATCCTAGCATACCATATGAAAAACATCTAATACCAAGAAAAAGGTTTACTAATTTACTTGA
Organism: Dendrobium catenatum; assembly: GCF_001605985.2. Classification (NCBI taxonomy): domain Eukaryota; kingdom Viridiplantae; phylum Streptophyta; class Magnoliopsida; order Asparagales; family Orchidaceae; genus Dendrobium; species Dendrobium catenatum. Next base: position 612,700 of record NW_021318576.1, on the reverse strand, counting down.
GTTATAATGGCTATTCCTAGGTTTGAATGAAACATGCTGATTAGATGGATCATGAAACTCAAGCATTGTGGGTGGTTTTTTATTTTCATTGCAAACAATCAATTGAGCTTCTAAAAACTTGTTTAAATTTTTAAGAATTTAAATATCTATTTGAAAAGCATGCTCTTTATTATCCAAATTAGTGACAAGAGTATCCAAATCCTTATATGTTTTTCTAGTTTAACATGCAATTATTTCAATGAATCATGCTCAACAATTAAATTAGAATGATTTTTATTTAACTCATTAAATTCATCAAGTAATGTCATGTGATTGCTATCAAGTGTAGAAGATCTTTAAGCAAAACTTCATACTCTTTTTACAAGTTTAAAAATTCCAATTTCAAGCAAGTATGTGATTTCTTAAGTTTCCTATATAATGAATGTATTTTTTTAGAAACTTCAAGTAATTGATCGTAGGTTAGTTCATATGCCTCTTCTTGGTTAAAATGACTGAGATGTTCATCCACCATCAAACATAAGTTTGTAGTCTCCTCTTCAGCTTTAATCTTTGAGGAGTCAAATATAGAATCTGCCTAAAAGGCCTTTTGAATTTACTTCTTATCCTTCCTGAACTTGGGTTTCTCCTCACGCTTCTCCTTTCTTTGTAAGCCTTACATGTTGGACAATTAGCTTTTATATGTCCTAAATTACATTCAAATAAAATAACAATAGACGAAACTTTAAAATTCTTGCTACTCTTACTTTTATTCCATTTATGATGGTACTTTTGTTTCTTCCTTAGAAAAACTTTTGAATTGCCTAGTGATTAAGAAAACATCATCACTTCTAGAAATTGATGAGTTAGAATCCATATCATTAGCTTTTAGAGCCATCATTTTCTCCTTCTTTTTCTCACCTACATCAAGTTGCCTTTGCTTCTCCTTGCTCATAAGAAATGAGTGATCCAAGTAAGTTATCAATATCTATTTTCATAGCATTGAACATCCAGGAGAAAGAATGTTTAGGATTTTTGGAGATTTCAAATTCTTTCATTTGCGAATCTTCTGCCATGGCCATTAATGGTGGGTCATCCTCTGATGACTAGAACACCTCATACCCACTGTCTACCATGTGTCCAACTCCGTTGGATACAAAAGGTAGATTTTCTTTCAATAACAACATGTCTCGCAATTCCTATTTTAAGAATAATCCTCTAATTATTAAAGTAGGTTGTTCTATTTTAAATCAAAAGATTTTGCCTGATGGAGAGAAAGGGATAGAAGTGATTTCCTATTTAGATCGTAAGTCTCATTTATCTTTGTCGCGTTGTCAACAAACTGATTCCTTAATGAATGCTGCTTCGATTTTTCCTTCCAAACCAAATGATTTGGAGGCTTTTCTTTTAGATATAAATTAAAAGTAAATAGTTATTTGGAGAAAGGGAATGATGGTAATAATAACATTTATGTTGATGGAGGTGATAAAAATCCATCTATAAATATGCTTGGAGTTAAAAATTTATCTCCTATTTTGGAAAATTCAAATGTGTTGATAAAAAAACCACATATGAAAAAAACATTTGAAGGATATTGCTGATGATAATGAGGATGTAAATGTAGATAAACTTGATATGGAGAAAGAGAGTGTTAATGTTCAAGTTTTAAGGAATTCTTTGGTTGTTAAAATTCTTAGCAAGAATTTGCCTGTTTCCATTTGTAGTCTTGAATTAAGACGACAATGGAGTAGATTTGGGGGCTTTCATATAACATCACTTGGGTTAGATTGGCTTTTGTGCTCATTTCATTCATCTGAGTCATGGAGGAAGTTCTTAATGGAGGTCCTTGGTATGCTGGGGGTATCATCATTGGTATAAACAACTGGTCTCCTATTTTCTCTCGTATTTCTATGGATGTAATTACTTCACCCATTTGGGTTCAACTTCCTCATTTGCCTCTTCATTGTTGGGATGAAACTAATATTAAAAAAAAAAAATTTCTAGAATTGGAACCCCATTATTATTAGATGGCAACATGTTTAAATGTGGTAGAAGGGAATTTGCTAGAGCTTGTGTTCGGATCAAATTGAATACAAAGCTGCCAATATTAAGAAGGATTCAATTTTGCTTGACAATATTCTTAAAGAAGTTGTGTAGGAACTTGATACCTTATATGTAAAGATTATATCATATTTGGGGAAAAACAATAAGTTTAATGTGTTATCTCTCGAGGAAAATGGTAATGAAGATGCTAAAAACATAGAGGTCAACAATGTTGAAGTTGTTGTCAATGAAGATTCTAATAAAAGAGCTTTTAATCAAGATGAGGAAACTAAACTTGGATATGTCATAATTTTAGAAGATGTTTAGATAGGTTTTCCAATTGAAGATGATATCAACTTGGTAAATAGCTTAAAGGAAAATTGTTGGAACGATATTAAGGAGGTGGCTGCTGTTGAATCTGACAAAATTTCAGAAGTTGTTCATATTGGGTTTTCAATTGAAGATGATATCAACTTGGTAAAAAGCTTGAAGGTAAATTGCTGGAACAATAACAAAGAGGTGGCTGCAGTTATTTTTTCCTAAAATTCTACTGATCCAGATGAAACTTTCAATAATATTGGAAATTTAAGTGAAGATGTTCCTGATATTGAACTAGAAGTTTCTACTCTAATGTCTCCTGTTAATTTAAATTTTAAAAAGGCAAAGATTTTGAAGGATAAAGTATCTAATCTTGTTGGTAACAAACTTGGAAACTCCTCTAACTCTAAACACAAGTTGTTTAAAGAACTTCAATCTTTAGGTCAAATGAAAGATATTCCTAGAAGATAGAATGTTTATTTCATATTTAAGAATGATAAAGGGAGGGGGGGGGGGGTTACTTCCCCTTCAGCTCATTAACATGCCTTCTCAAAAAGAGTGGGGCATCGATGAAGGACATATAAAGATTCTTGTCTATCTTTATATTGGCCATACAAGGTGGATTTCATTTGGCGATTTGTGAAAGTTCAAGATCTTATACACTTGATAAGATCTTGTTTCTTCCGTTGGCAACAGGGTTGAAGACTCTTTGGAGAACTTTGTTCTTGAAGGATGCATCTTTGGATTGGTTCAAATTTGTCAAACATTGTAGATAGATTGTACTGGTTGGACTTCTTAGCTTTATTGTTTATTTATTTTATGTTTTATTTGCATAATGAGATTAAAGTGATGAAGTTTATGATTCTTACTATTTCTTATTTTATTCCTCTTTGGGATCACTAGGATACCAACCAACCCTTTGGGTCATTTTATATTTGGTGTCGCCATCACCCCGAATGGTTTAAAATGAGTAGTGGATCTTATCTTTGTCATGATATTCTGCTTATTGCAAATATTTTCTTTTATCAATTTTTTACTTTTTAATAATCGTTATGTACCATTTGTCTGGTATGATAACATCTTTAGTTATTTTTATTTTTTGGTTGTGATAGGTTTTTTATTTTTCAAATTAATGCAATTTGCATTCTCTCTCAAAAAAAAAGTAAGTTATTAATAGAATAAGTATTCAAATCCTTGGATTCAATGATATTAGTTATCTTTGAATCAAAGGAAGGAGGTAAACATCTTAAAATTTTATTAACTTTCTCATAATTACTGAGCTCTCTTCCTAAGGAATGCAGAGAGGTGACAATTTGTGTAAACCTAGTATACATTTTAGATATTGATTCTTTAGGTTTCTTGCAAAAGAGTTCATAGTCATAAGAAAATATTCAACCTAGATTGATTAACTCCACTTGTCCTTTCATAAGTAATACATAATCTATCCCATATATCTTTATCAGTAGCACACGTTGAGACATGCATGTAATCTTTAAATTTTAGAGCACAGAAGAAGCTGTTTAAACATTTTGCATTAAGTTGTGCTAAATTCTTATCATCAAAAGTCCATTCAATAAAAGGAAGTTTTATTTTGATACCATTAATATCACATGTTGGTATAGAATATCCATACTTAACAAGCATCCACATGCAATAATGTATAAATTATAAAAATATGAGCATATAAATTTTCTTGAAATCAAAAGGTAGATCATCAAACAATGGTGGTTGGGTAATGGAATACCCTTCCGCGGAATTTAAATTACCAAAGTTAGTCATGGATCAAAATTCAAAATTTTTCAAAAACTATATTTTATGATTCACGTTCTGATACCACTTAAAAGTTCATCAGGATTGTTAAGCCCTTACATACTAGTCCGAGGCTAACCAAGAGGGGGGTGAATTAGTAGTTTTAAAAAATTCTTAATGATAAAGTAAAATTTTTTTGAAATCTTTATGAATATTTTAAAACAAACGCAATCAACCAAAGAAAATTAATATTCATAAAAGTAAAGTGTGGAAGTAATTTAAAAAGAACACACCAAATTTTATAGTGGTTCGGTCAACTTGACCTATGTCCGCTCCCCGGAGCCTCCCCTCTGGGTATTGCACTAAAATACAGCGACTCTCCTTTTGCTCCCACAACAAGGTGGAGAAGCCTTTACAAACTCCTTTTTACTAACCACGGACAGGAAGAGAAGCCAACCTCCTTTTGCTTCCTCCTGAAGCAGGCATAGAACTTTGATCAATTGCTATAGATAACCTTCCCAAAGCCACCAAGGAGATAAGGATGATGAATGGAGAATATCACTCAAATCCTTTTTTGAACCAACCTTTGTAAAAGCCTCATAAACTTTCCCTCATAAGATTCTCTCTCTTTCTCTCTCTCTCTCTCTCTCACTTACTCAATCTCTCTCTTTCTCTCCCAAGTTCTCCCTCTTCTACTCTAAGCTTTCTCAGGTCAGGAAAGTAATAATATATTTCTTCTTAAATAAATAAGAGATCTTATCAAGAAGGGCTTAAAATTTGCACTAATTTTGAACTTTCCATCAAAGATCATCCAAGTCGATTGATAGATTGTCCTGCACGATTATTATATTTTTAGCCCTTTAATCTAGGATGATCTAAGAGGGCTGGATAATTAGAAGCCTTATTTGTTCTCATCATTCAGGATGATGTGGACATCATCCTGTATGATTAGTTCAAAACCATACATATCATACAACACATCATTTTGGTTATCTAGTAGATATATATAGGTCGATGAAGAAATATAACATATCATCTAGGATGATTCTTGAATCATCCCATATGATTAGTTCAAAATTAGGGTTTATCATCCAGCACATCATTCTTGTCACCCAGGTGATACACGTGGATGATGGAGAATTTCAACTAATCATCCAGCATATCGTTCTGGTCGTCCAGGTGATCTAGGAGAAGATTGAAGTTTTTTTAACTGATCATCCAGGATGATCCTTCAATTGTCTAGGAAAATATGACCAATTAATTCAACCTTAAAGTTTTCCTTAATCACCTGACTAATTTAGGTATAATTTTAATGAATCATCCTATATGATTTTTAAAAATAATATCATGCTTAAAAGAGTTTGGCACCTGATTCTTTCTGATTTAAGCATCTAGGACAATATAAATATCATCCAAGATGATTTTCTTAATTCAATTGTCTTAATACAAGTGCTCTAATTAGGGTTTCTATTTTTAATTAATCATCCAGGAAAATTTGAGATCATATTGTTTGATGTGATCGAAAATAGAGAACACTTAAACTTATAGAATTTCTCCCCATGAGTGTGTGTGTGGAAGGTTACTTAGCATCATGATCCACCTTATTACATTTGACTCAAGAAAAGGAAAAATCTTTGGAATTACACTTATATACTTACTCAGTCCTAATCTACCTAATCTTGAGTTGGCTTGATTTGTATTTGACCTTATGGACCTGAAAAGTTAGTAGGAAGAGAAATAGTAGATAAATAAAAATATAAAAAATGTTTATTATCATCAAAATTATAATTGTTGAATCCAAGTTTACAACACATACCTTGTATGATCAATCAGAGAAAACCTCTGAGCCTAGGTTAGAGGAATAAGAAGTAGTGCTAACCTAAGGAGTAGAATATATTGACATAAGAGATCTAGCATAACCTTAAGAGTCTTTGCCTAGAGAATGAAGATAGTCATCTAGTCATCCTAGGAAACTTAAGCTAAGAGACCCATTTGATAGTGTTACTATTAGGCATTTACTTAAAGGAGCTTAGTCATTCAACATTCATATCAATGGTAGAACCAACCAAAATAGGCCAAATCTTAATCAATTAATTTTAGATCCTAGAAATATAAGAAGAAAATAATTTATTAGGAATGATGTATGGGAACTTGTTAGAAAACATAAGGACAAGAGTATTGTAGCAACTATGTAGGTTTTTAAGAATAAAATGAATAACTCTGGCATATTAGTTAGGAATATGGTTAGATTAGTAGAAAAGGGGTACAATCAAATTAAAGAAATTGATTTTAAGGAAACAATTACCCCTGTATCTAGATTAAAACCCATAAGAGTGTTACTAACCTTTGCTTGCTTTAGAGGATTCAAGTTATATCAAATGGAGGTTAAGAGTACCTTTCTAAATGAGGTGATTAAAGAAGATGTGTATGTAGTGAAGTAAGCCCCAGCATATTAGTTCCTTTTGTTATGATCATCTATTAGTGGTGAAGCAAGCCCCTTATGGTATCATTATAGGTTAAATCTAAATCTCAATCCTCTATGATTAGTTTAGGTCTTTGCATACATGCCTCCTTTCTATGTGATCTTTCTAACCCTTTAAGGTTAGGTGCAATCCCCCAGACTTAGACTTTCTTTTCTTTTTATTATCTATGGGCGGTGGAGCATGCCCCTCATTTTACCAACCTAGTTTAAATCTAAATCACAAAACTTTATGGTTAGGTTTAAGTCCTCACATACAGACCTCCTTTTCATATGATCATTTTAACATTTAAGGTTAGGTGTGAGTCTGAACACTTAAGTTTCCTTTCCTTACTGTCATCTACTAGTGGTGGAGCAAGCTAGTATGGCACCATCCTAGTTTAAAAATCAATCCTCTATTCTTAGGTGTGAGTCCTCATACTTAGGCTTCCTTTCCATATGATCATATGATAGTAGTGGAGAAAGTCCCTTGTGGCACCACTCTAGTCTAAATTTTGATCCTCTAAGATTAGGTGTGAGTCCCCACACTTAGGCTTCCTTTCCTTATTATCATTCTCTAGTGGTGGAGTAAGCTCCTCATGGCCCCATCCTAGTTTAACTATTAAACCTCTGTGTTTAGGTGTTAGTCATCACACTTAGGCTTTTTTCCATATGATCATTCTTATCCTCTAAGCATATGTATGAGTCCCTACACTTAGGCTTCCTTTCCTTCATTTGTTAATGGTAGAGAAAGCCCCTCATGGAACCATCAATTTAAACCCTAAAACATCCCTCAATCATTAACATTCACAATAAATAAAAAACTCAAAGAAAAATCAAACTCCAAATCCGTCAGTTGACAGACACTAGGGATTGCCACCTAATTATTTGTGCAATCATTGATAATCACCAATTATTGTCAATGATCAGAACATTGCAAATCCAAAACTCTTTAAAATGATTGATCAAGTCAAATAAAAATCGAATGAATTAACCAAATCTAACTAAAATCCAAAACTCTAAGATTTAGCGCTCTAAACCAAACCTAAAACCACTTGGTACATAACTTATTTTTGGTGAAATTTCAATCACCTCTAAACCCAAACATATGTATTTGGATTCATGATCAATCACTTGCATTTTGATTATACATATTCATAGGGTCAACCATATATGTTTGGGAGCATTCCAAGAACCCTAACATCTTAGATTAAAAATGTTTACCAAGGCTATAAAATCTTTGAATATTTAAAACCTATTCCATTATACATGACATTTTGTATAAATTGACCTAGGAAATCATCAAAAATCAACTCAGCATGATCATTATCATTAACATGCTGTATTGAACCAATACTGAACCCATGTTGGACTTTGGTTGACCATAATTAATCATGATGCCACTAAAACCCTAAACCCTAAAGCTTTCTAAAACTAAAATTTTCTTAAACTTTAATATGACTCAGTTAAACCAAAATTTGAATCCACTTTCAAACTTTCCCAAATATGATTTGGAGTGTATTGAACCTAAACCCAATATATAGTCAACCTAGGTTAACCAAAAAGGCCCCTTTAGCCTTTGAAATTGCATTTCATGCATTCAAGCTTCATTTTTACACTAAACTTACTCTAAGATGTCCAAAATATTATTTGGAAGGAGTAAGATCCAAACCCAAGCTTTAGTCAACCTTAGTTGACCAAGTTAACCTAGGCTGGACAAAAGGCCACTTAATCCTTTAAATCTGTAATTCATGCCTAGAGAGCTCACCAAACCTTGAGATCACCTCCAATAACTTAAAATATCATTAGAATTTATTAAATCCAATCTAAACCCATGGTCTAACCTGGTTGGCCGAAATGTTCCTTAAGCACTCAAACATGTATTTCCTTCCAACTAACATCCCCATTACGTGAAACCACCTCAAATAAGTCTAAAATATCATATTGAACTGGTTGGACCAAACCCAACCCTTGGTAAAACCTTCTAGACCAAGTGAACCACGGTTGAAAACCTCAATAATAGTTGGCCACAAACATACATAAACCCTTCAAAAATTAAAATCCAATGCTCTGAACCTTGCCACACCAAATTAACCCATGAGGACAATCCATTTGATCCCCATGGATCTCCTAAAAACATTTCATCCTTTGGGCACATCAAGTTTGGCCACATGACTTAAACCAAGTGAATTAAAAGAGTTTTTTAGTCAAAATCCGATCCTTATGAAATTAACTTCCATAAATACCTATAATAAGTGTCCCTTAACACATTGCATCAATCCCAATAAGCCCATCACATGGGTTAACCTAGGTCAACCCATTGGGTTAACCCAAACCTCAAAAAGCCTAAATTCTTTATCCCATTACCAACCTAGCCCAAATTAAATGTTTTAATCCATTGAATTGAAGTCTAGAAGGTTCTTTGCACTTTCCTTAGTCAACTCATTCCATGTGGGCACCCGATGTGGTAAGAATCTCCAAAATTAACCCTTGTGCCCCATGGGTTCAATTCTAACTTACTAGATAGCTATCCATTTGAGCTCCAAGTCTCTAGAACCTTCTCTTACACCACATAGGACAGTCCACAACTAAAATGGTAGCTAGACCTTATTGAGTGGAAAGAATTTGAACCCTTTGAACAAATTTCTCTCTCCTATAAATAACCCCATTTTTCTTTGAAGAGGGGTTAGCTCATTGCATTACTCTGCTTCACATAAATTTTCTCAAGCCCTCCATATCCTTCCACTACCTTCTCCAGGTCCAGAGTACTTCAGTTGTGGTGTTAAAAGTTTCCTTTTGAAATAATTATTATGGAAAGTAATTTGAATGAAAATTTGAAGTGTGACAATAATATATACCAATAAGATTTAAAGATTACTTTGGGAGGAATTTTGATATTTTTTTTATTATAATTTAAATTTAGTTATGAGATTCTCAAGATTTCATGAGCTTACTTATTGGATTTTCATCTGACATGATGTTTTTGAAATCCATGAGGCATAGTGGGGTTTTCAATAGAATTGGCATTGCTCTTTTTTTTTTTTACTAGCCTCATTCTTATTAGAAAATCATTTCCATTTACCTCTCTTACTTTACCCACTTTTTTAAATTTTTATCATGCTTACCCAAGAATAGTCTCAACATATGATGAGCATAAGTATACTTAAAAGTGGGAAAAAGATAGTTTCAACATATGATGATCATAAGTATACTAAAGATGTAAAAAAATCTGCCACTACTAAAGATGGAAAGAGGAACCCTCTCTAGTAGAGTCGTCCTCATAAGTTAGGTTGTTTGTTTATACCCACAAGTAAGGAGGTGCGTAAGAAGGAGAGAAGGATGGATATGCCTTTATGCGGCCCAAAATGAGGTTTGGCTTACTTTCTCATCAGAATATCATTATATGTTATCATGGAAATTTTATTTGATTATGTGTAGAAAAAGTTTTTATTTCCTAAGAGCCTTGTAAAATATCTAAGCACAAACATATATAAAAAAGGAAACCTATAAAAACTAAACAATTTCTAATGCGTAATCAAAATAAATAAATCAATAAACCAAATCATAAAATAAAGTATAATGTCCAAAGTCCATGTCGAAAGTGTCACTTAATACAACCCATGATCCACCAATAACAACCTAAATTCTACTTCTATGAAAGGATATATTTCTTTTAAAATAAGGTATTTTTAGTCTTTCTCTTCTTTTCTTATGACTTCATATTTTCTTTAGTTAATCTTCTCTAAGCTTTATATTATTTTTTCCAATTGGACTTCCAAATAAAAATAGCTTTTCCTTAAAGGAAATTCTTTCCTCATTGGAAGCCTAATTTTTTTTTTTTTTTTTTTGAAGAAAATGACTTATTTTTAGACTTTCACTACTCTTTTGATCAAATTACATCAAAAAAAAAAAAAAACAAAAATGACACTTATTTGACAATGAGTCTAAGAAAATCTAATTTGACCATTTAGGTGAGGAGTTATTATTTTTTAAGGATCTGATGAATTTTTTAATTTTAATTAGCCAAATACACAGCTAGTCATGCTTTTCAAATGTTGTTGTCTGATTCATGCTTTTAATGTTGTTGTCTAATTTGACCACTGATTATCATAGTTATGATAAAATATGGCATTAACCATAGCCATCTTATTCAAGTCCAGAGTGTTATGAATTAAAAAAAAAACAAAGGGATCATAAAAGTTCAAATCAAAGCCAATTTGAATCAATGGAGAGGATTTCATCTTTAACCTTGTGCTCTTCTTTTTAGTCGCATGGGATTTTCAGCAAGATCTAGAAGATTGATAGAATCGATCTTGATGAAAATTCTCAGGAAGCTTCATCCAATTAAGGACCTTCAATCTAATAGTTAAATCCCATTGGACTGAAGGTTTATTTCATAATTGCCAAACCATCTAAGCTAAGAGGTTAGGAATATATAATTACATAATTGAATGCTTAAATTGCCATTACCATCACTCATAAAAGTTTATTGTACCTAAGGGAAAAAATTCTCCTTAAGAAAGAAAGGAAAGAGGTGCAGTGGATGCAAAGTTATATTTTACAAGAGAAAGATTGATAGGGCTCACTAAAACTCATTAAGTAAGATGATCAAGGGGTTAGAGGGCTAGGAAATTATTCCAAGAGCATTATAGATGCATTTTAAATTAATGGTAGCACCTCTTCTTCAGTGAAAATGAAAATATATATAAGTATTGGGAATGAACCTTTTGGATTTGATTTAGATTTTGAATTTAAATTTGATTCAATGTTGAAGTATTGATTTTAACACCGCACAAAAATGAGGTCAACAAAACACTAGGGATAGAATAATTGGGATTGAAGTTAAACATTAGGGAGATCTTAGTTGGACAAAAAATAAGTTGGATTGTATTCGAAGGGCTCCAAAGAATAATTCTACTTTGAATGGAAGCACCCGATGAGGATCAAGGAGGAAGTTTAATTTAAGCTATAGAGACTATGCTAGAACTCGCTCAAACTCACTGGAAAAGATGATTAGAGTTGCTAGGAACTAGGAATTGATCCTAGAAAAATCTAGATGCTTTTCAAATCAAAGGAAACAAACATTCTAAATATATTTTTAGAGTATTGATAGGGTGATTGAAAGGGTATTTGGATGGAATTTTTATCATCTCTAGCTATGCGAAACCACAAAGTTGGTTGTGGATGGGGCAGAATGGTGGTAAGGAAGCTTCTGGAGAGTCTCAACACATGGGATTACATGGCTAGTTAGTTAGAGATAAGCCCATAAAGTGGGTTCAATGTTTCTTGAATCTCATCTTGCCCTGACCACTAAATGAGGAGAGGCTGAGTTGGCAGGTGTTTGGAAGGTTCTTGAGTTCAATGCTAGTGCCAATTGGGCTTGGGTTAGCCTAAATATGTGTTATAGCTAATTTTTGGTGTTTTTATGACATTGAGTTTACCCCACTCAACCCAAACGTTGGGTTAGTCCACCTAGATGTAATAGATTTTTGGGAAACTAATACAAACATTGGAAAAAAGAATGGATAGATTCCTTTTGACAAGAGTTAAATCTCTTTTTCATAGATATATATCTACCCTTAGCAATTTCACCTTTTTAAATGGTAAAGTGGCTAAAAGATCTCATTGGATATAATAGTGGTTTGGCACTCTAATGATGACTCCAATAGAATCTTTAAAAATTATCTCCTTAGTTTTAGCTGATGGCTATCTGGTAACCCAGAGATATCTATCCATTAATACAAATGTAACTAACTACTTAGTAAAATTCTTACTAATTCTAAGGAAATGATGATTCAATCCTTTCATCTCAAATTTTCTTCATTATGGATTTCCTTAGCCAAATGTAGGGATATTATTCCCTTCATGTGGTTCAAAGATTCTTCCTTAGTTTCTCCCATTTGGGTATGAATGTTCTTTCTCAAATCTTATTCTATTACACCATTTTTTCATCATTATTTTTCTTTAAAAAGTTGTTTAAAGGGCATGATGGAGATTGCACTATCCTATTAATGTCCCCCTACGCCCCCTACCTTGAGCAATAGAAATGGGGTGGAAGTAGTTTCCACCAAGGTGAGGAGATGTATGAGGAATAGGTAGCTCCTTCTCGGCCTCATGTACAACTTGCACTGATGTTTGTACTTCAACAACTATCCTTACCTTAACAACTTTTCTACAAATTATCCTGTTATAGTTTTTATTTTAAATCTTACATATGAAAGGAATGGAGTACATTGAGCCAACTTTAAACACCATAGGAATTTCAAACTCATAAGTAATTATGTATTTTAGTTTATTATCCTCCCTTGCTAGAGGTGCAGTGGGTACAGGGGTAATAACAACACTCTTTTTGGGGATAAGGGAGTAAGACCTTGACCCTAAGGAAATCTCTACCAAGGGCTGAACCATTTGGGCATCATTATTTAGCTCAACTATCCTATGTTTATTTACTATCAACACAATCTTCTAAAATCCCATTCCAAACCTAATCATGTTTCCATAGTCACTTGATGGTGATGTTCTTGTCAAATGAGAGGACCAGTTTTCCAGTCATTTCCTATGATTAAAATATACCCTTCAATAAGTCTTTTTAAAATAATTTTTTTAAGAAAATTTTTTAAATTTATTTGAATGTCAGTTTGAAATTATCATTGTAGTGATTAATTTATAATAAAATGTAACTGCAACTTATACTATTGAGATTGGAAGATTTCTTTTCAAAGGAATTTTGATTTTTTAATTGAAATTTTAATTTATTTTTTAGACTCTTTAAATTTCTTGACCTTACTTATTGGATTTTCATCTAATATGAGGTTTTTAAAATCATTGAGGCTCAATAGAGTTTCTTAAAGAATTGGCATTTCCCTCTTTCTTGTATATTACCAATAACTTAGCAAGCCTCATTCTTATTAGAAACCCCTCTAATTTACCTCTCTTACTATTTTTAGAAGTTAATCACACTTACCTAAGGAAGAAATGTGAAAAAGAACCTATAGAAGTAAGGTAGTATCAACTTTTGATGAGCATAAGCAAACTCAGATGTAGAAATATTTTCTACTACTAAACATAGAGAGAGGAACCTTCCCCCGTGGAGTCGTCAAAAAAATCTTTGGAAAAAATTAAATTGCCACATAGATTCAGAGTGCTTCTATGTTTTGATTAGTTATGGCATTAAAAATACTATATCATCTTAAGAGATGAACATCATATTCTATAATGGATTCAAAGATAGAAATAAGTTTTTAAAAAAATTTATTTGAATAATTAAATACAGCAAAATGAATAGCATATTATAAATGTTTCGGAGGGTTGTTAGACCTCAAAGGAACCAACCCGAGGCTAACCAAGAGGGTGGTGAATTGATAATTTAATATTTATCTAACAAAAAGAAAATATTTTTATAACTTGATGCTAAAGTGAATTAATTTTCATAATAAAAAGATTAGATTTTTCACCCACACAGTAAATCATAAAAAAATTAAAGTGTGGAAAATAATAAGACCAAATATATTAGAATTTATAGTGGTTTGGTCCAACCTGACCTACATCTACTACCCAGAAGCCTTCATTCTAGGTATTGTACTAAAGCTTTAGTGACTCTTTATTAACCCACATAGCTAGGCATAGAAACCCTTTCAAATCTCTTCCACCAACCTGATACGATAGAGGATCTGGAATCCTTTTTCACCCTCCTAGTGTAGGTAGAGAACCTAGAATCCATTTCACACTCTTGGTGAAGGTAGAGAACCTAGAATCCTTTTTCACGCTTTTGGTGAAAGAAGAGAATATTGAATCACTTTCACATTCCCTGGTGTGGGGGAATAGTTGGTCCTTTTACAACAAAGAGAACTTCTTCCTCCCAAAAATTTTGTCACTGTAAACCTTGACAATGATGGTACTAAAGTGTAAGCTTGCTAAAGAAACCATGTAAAACCCCCTCCACACTACCTTGAAACCTACAAAGACCTTCTTCCTCTCAAAATCCACATTTTTCTCTCTCCCTTTTAAGGCTCTCTCAACATATTTTCTCCAGAAGAAAAATGGCTTAATTAATGTAAAAGACTCTTCCTGAGACTTTTGAGGAAGCATAAATAGAGGGCTTTGAAAAACCCTAAATACTTAACTCTAGTGGTACTAATCATCTAGTATGATCTTAGGATCATTTTGTATGATTAGTTCAAAATAACCCTTTCAGCTAGTATGAATAGTAGTAGCATGTACGATCAATTAAACTGTTTACATTGATCATCCTGTATGATTGAGAACATCATACAGTATGATTCGTACAAAGACATAGAAATCATCTTATATGATAGGTGGAAATTAAAAATCAAACCATGTAAGCATCAGATCATCCAGCACGATTATCTCTGATCATCCAGTATGATATGATTAAATAATTTTACCATAATTAAGCTCCTAATCATGGGATCAATTTATTCATAATTAATATCAATCATACATTATTATAAAGATTATATGGTATAATTAGAACAAAAATTGAATTATAGAATAATGCATAAATTATCAACTATTTTGATGATTTCTATGGATCATCCTATACGATGTGAATCATATAGTACAATCATTTCAAATTGCATTAATATGAAAATTAATCATTTTGATGAGTTTATCATGCAGTATGATATAAATCTATAGTATGATTAGTTCAGAAATTTGAAAAACTAATTTTAACCCAATCTTACTCCATTGAGTATGTGTGTTAATGGTCATCAAGCTAGCAAACACCTTTACAGGACTTGACTCAAGAAATAAAAAATACATCAGTGAATATTATAAATTCTTCACCATGTAATCCATTCTACCCAATATTGAGCTCTGAATCATCATTGGATGGTACATGATATTCCTAAAATATTTGTACGCACAAATAAATATAAAATGCAAATATTAGGAAACACAAAGATGTGAGCCACAATGTTTGTTATCATTATAAAAAAAAAAAACTTATTAGCTCAAGTTGCAACATAGTACTCTGGTCTATCTTATATTAAGTTTTAATTTTTCAGGAAGGAAATTTTTTGTTTGACTTATATTTTATTAAATAGTTAGGATTATATTCTTGGAGGGTGAGAACTTATGATTTGAGGTCTGCCTTAGAACCTTGATTTAAGTTGTACACTATAGAGAAGTAGCCAAAATTTATTTGAATGAAATGAATGTTTTTTACTTATATTATGCCTAGAGTAGGATGCTAGTAAAATAACCTAATCGCATAAAAACCATGAAATCAGGTCTTAAGAATGATGGGTAGGCTATTATTATTTAGGTTTTTGAAATGTAGGGCTAACATCTAGAAGAAATTCCTTAATTTCCCTAGACTTATGAAGCATGATTATGATTATAATGCTAAATATAATTAAAATTTATTATTTTTAAATTATTTATATTACAATGCATGCTAGTTGACTCTTATACAATAATCAATAAATGAACTTTTAAAAAAAACTTGAAAAATAGATTTTATCCTAAAGAGCATAATTCCCCTTAGTTAGAACTGCAACTTTATTGTTTTGGTGTTCTACTTATACCCATTGGTGGGGAGGTACCTAACAAGGAAAGAAGGATGAATATACTTCATATGACCTCAAACCAGCTCTAGCTTACTTTCTTGTCTAATTAACTTTTCATGTTATCTTAAAATTTATTACTTAGTAATGAACATAAATAGTTTTTATTTCCTAAGAACCTAGCAAACTATCTAGGCATATACACATGTAAGAAAAAAAAACCTATGAAAAGCAAGCATATTTTAAGTATAATCAATATAATAAAAAAACTATAAAGTAAAGTATAATGTCCAAAGTTCATGTGGTAAGTGGTACTTAATACAACCTAGGGTCTACAAAAAGTAAAAGGTGGTTAGGTTCCATCAACAATAACCTAGATTCTACCCATATAAAATTATGCAAGTCTTTTAAAATAAGGTATTTTCAATATTCTCTTCTTCTTTTAAGGCTTCATGTTTGTTCAAATTTTTTTCTCTTTAAGCTTCATATTTCTTCCTCTAATAGGACTTCCAAAAGAAAAGAACTTTCTATTGAAAAAAGTTATTTACCATTTGGTTCCCTAATTCTTCATTTGCAGAAAATGCCTAATTTTAAACTTTCACAACTATCTTTATGAAATTAAATTTTTTTTGAAAAAATATGACTCTATACTCCCTGCAAGTTAGTAAAGTATTTTATATAAGAATTTCAAATCATATTATATCACATCACATAAGTATTTGCTAATTTTTTAGTAACCTATAAGCGTGGTCATGCTTTAATAATTAAGGGGACTAAGAAATGAAAGCACCTACAAAAATTTGATTAGTTTAAATCTTAATTATATTTTAGCATCCTTTTAATAACAACCCTGCATAAGAATGACCGCTAGTAGAAAATATTGATCAGCAACAAACATCTAGATTGCTCCTAACTTAGAGAAATATAAATGCCCATCACAAATCACACATAATGTATCAAAACATTAGCATCACATAGGATATCTTATAGAACCATAATAAATAACATGTAATCCGCTAACCAATACAAAAATAATTTAATATTTTAGAAGACTATAAAAGAACAATAGCCTGTCCTAGAGCTAGAGATGGGTTTCCTAACAAATAATCTACAATATGTGTTATAGATTATGTGCTTTGGATATGTTCTAAGAATTTTATTATCTAGGGTTATCTACCATATTTTATTTTTAATTTATTTTAGAAAAAATGATATTTAATTTGAATTCAAGTTTTAATGCTTTAATGTATTGAATATCATTTTAAGGTTGATTTTAAATATTGAAGTTCATTAATGAGTAGTTATATAAAGTCCTTACTTTTGATTAACTATTTTGATGCTTAAGCTTTATAAATCCAATGCACTTAAGCTTTATTTAATTAATGGTTTATTATTTATTATTTTAGATTAAGTGATAATATTATTCATACTAGAGCCATGGGGTCTGTTTCACCCCCTTCAACCAATAACCCAAATTACTTGGGTTTATAGATGCCACACCCTTATTTTTATTTTTAGTTTTGGTTATTAATATTGTTTTGATTTTTTGTTCATTAAGTTGGGTTTTTACCATAATTTTTTATTAAATGTGTTTTCTTTATTATTTAATAATAATTATGAATTAATTTTAACTAAATATTTGACATTAAATTTTATTTAAGATCATGAATGTTTCTAATTTTAAATAAATAATAAATTTAATTTGGAGCTTAATGCCATAGATTTTGTGTTTTTCTAATTTTTATTTATTTAGTAAAGATTTAAATAAGGTCTACCAATTAATAATATTTATTTAATTGAGTAATTAAGGGATTTTTTGTTTATTGTCCAAATCAACTCCAAACCTCTTGAAATCTTTTTCAAATGTCCTTAATGACTTCAAGGGATGATTACATGTTCTTAAATAATTAAGAATATATTTTAATTATTAATCAATTATTAATTTTTTTAATTCCTTAATTAATTTTAATTTTTCAAGAATTTGATGGGACCTTTACTTTTCCATGAAAGGACTTTTAATTTGTGATTGAATGAAACTTATTTTGAATTTATATTACTTGATTTGAATTTATTATGAATTAATGAAATCCTAATCCATTCATGTAAGATATTTTGGATTTCCTAATTCACAGTCCAAATGACCTTTAATATTTTTAAAATTTAAACCATTGGTTTACCAAAACCAAAAGTCCAATTCAAAAAAGTTTGAAGGACATTGAAGTCTTCCGAAGATTTCAATTAATTTTTAAAGTAAATATAAATTATGCATTTGGAAATTTATTTTAGGCAAACTAAACATGGAGGCTGATGAAATAAACATACATCTAACCCTTAGCACTTGAATTAACACTCCACATAAAATCAACCCCTAATTCCCATTTGATTTGCAAGCATATCAATTTTAATTTCTAGGTCATTTCTTGACCTATGAACTTAGGCCAATCAATTGAAGCCTACTTAGGTCAATCTATTGAAGCCTTCAATGGTTTTAAATTTAGATAAAATTTTTTGGAGATGTGCAAAACATCCCCATGAAGCATCCCTATAAATTTCAAACCATGGTGAAATGTATTTAATGAGTAATTGTAATATCACCTTAGACGATAATCTTGAAATTACTTTTAATCTGTTAGGAATTAAAGTTTGAAACCATACAACTTTTGTAGATCTCTTCAAGACAAATCCAATGATCTTAATAACACTTAATTTAGGCAAGTGTGTGAAGAGATATAAACATTTGAAGATTCTTAAATTTTTTGGAAAATTTTTAAATCCCTTTTCACAGTAATCCATAATTTTTGCACTGTGTAATCTTATTGGCTAATCAATAATTGGTTTGAACCTTCTTGATTAGATAAAATTATTAAGAAGATTCATCTGATAAAGATGTTTTAATCCAATAGTTAGATCCCATTGTATTAAACATTCTCTTCACACTTGAGCAGGCATGAGGGAAAGATGAATCAAGATTGAAGGAATACCTCAGGGAGAGCTCAACTCGACCAAAAATATATTGGGTTGTATTCAACATGTTCCAGATATTTATTCTCCTTATAATGGAAGCACAAAAGGAGGATCAGAGATGAAGTTCAATTTTAGCCAGAGAAACTTCATTGAAGCTTGCTCAAACTCATCAAAGAACATAATCATAAGGGTTGAAAAGCTAGGGAATTTATCCTAGAGAACATTATATGCCTTTTGAATCAAAGGAAGTAACCCTTATGAAGAAAATTTCAAAGTATTTATCAAGTGATTGCAAGGGTATTTGGACAAAATTCTGGTCACCTTCAGTCATATGTAGCTGCAACATTGGTTGAGGATAGGCCAGTAAGGTGCTCGAGAAGTTTGTAGAGAATCTCAACACATGGTTTACATGGCTAGTTGGTTAAAGTTTAACCCTTTAAGTGGGTACAGTAGTTCTTAAATTTTAGTTAGCCTCAATAACCACATGGGAGGAGGATGGGCTAGTAACGGTTTGGAAGGTTCTTAAGTGCAATATTGGAGCCAATTGGGCTTGGGTTAGGGCTAGTCCAAATGTGTAATTTTGATCATTTTGGTTTTTTTAGTGATATTGAGCGAACCAAATATTTTTACCTAAGATAACCCGAAGGCTGGGCTGGTCAAGTTAAATGTAATATGTCATTGGGCACCTAATGCAACCATTGGCTGGACCCATTTTGTTTTGGTTGGAAGATAGTTCATGGAAAATTCATTTTGGCCACTTAGAGCAAACCTTGTGGCTAGCCTAAGTGGACCCAAGGTTTTGTCACCTAGGGTTTATTTCTAGGGGCCTAATAGACAGTCTCATGGGTTTAATTTAGTTTGGGCATGCTTGAATCAATGAATTTTAGTTTGATTTGGTTTGGGTTTGGTTTTCTCAACCTAGGTTGACTTGGTCAACTAGGTTTGACAAAGTTTTGGGTAGGTTCGAACCTATTCTAAATAACATTGAAAGTTATTGGAATTAAGAGGTCTTAAGGCTTAGTATGCTCCTTGCATGAAATGTATGTTTGGAGGGTGCATGGTTCCTTTGGACAAAGTATATTGACTTGGTCATCCAAGTTTAACCAGGGCTTTGGTTTGGGTCTAACCCACTCTAAATGAGATTTAAAGTTTATTATAAGAGGTTTCAAGATTTGGTTTGATTGAGCCATGTGGAGACTCTGGATCATTATTTGATGTTCAATGGTATGAGAATTTCTTGATATTTTCCTGAGGAGTTAGTGAGTGAGTCCACAACCAGATAGGGAGATTGAGTTTATAATGATGTATCTCCATGTACTTCTCTAATATCAAAGGCTCCATATAAGATGGAACTTAGGGAGCTTCAATAGTTAAAGGCACATCTTCAAGATCTAGTTGATAGAGGCTTTGTCCATCATAGTGTATCCCCATAGAGAGCATGTGTACTATTTAGAAAGATGAAGAATTGCATGATGAGTATGTGTATCAATTACAAGGAACTAAACTAGGTTAAAATCAAGAATAAATATTCATATCCCATGATTGATGATTTATTTAATCAGCCTATGGGAGTATTTGTGTTTTAAAAGATTGATCTGAGTTAAGGATACTATTAAGTGAAGGTGAGAGAGATAAATGTTATACAAATAATATTTAGTATAAAATATGATTATTAAAAGTTCTTTGTTATGCCTTCTAGAGTAATTAATACACCAACAATTTTTATGCACATGATGGATAGGGTATTTAGGGAATACGTCGATCAGTTTGTGATTGCCTTTATAGACGATATTTAAGTTTACTCAACTTTTGAAGAGGGTTTTGAAACACATCAGAGGATTATTTTGGACACACTAAAGAAACATCATTTATTTGTAAAATTTTCAAAGTGTGAATTCTTAATGAAGTGTATCTCATTTAAGGCATGTGGTGAGTAGTGTAGGTATCTCTATAGATCCCCAAAAAGTTTATTATGTTATTAATTGGATGAGACCTACTACCATATCTAAGTTATGTAGTTTTCTAGGCAAGGTTTATTATTATAGAAAATTTTTAAAAGGGATTTCTCATATTTTGTACCTCTGATGAGAATGACAAAGAAGTTTGTAGCTTCACTATAAATAACTAATTATGAGATGAACTTTTAAGAGTTAAAGAATTATTTGATATCTACACTTTTGACTATTCCATTAGGTCTAAAGGGATTTTGTGTGTTCAGTCATGCTTCACAAAAAGAACTAGAATATGTTCTGATGCACCATAAAAAGTTACAACATATTCCTTAAGATGATTGAAGCCACATGAAATACATTTTCTTATGCATGAGTTGGAACTTACTGATGTTATTTTTTTCATTAAAGATTTGGAGACCTTATTTAGATAAATTCATATGTGAGATTTTCACTAATCACTAAAGTCATAAGTATATATTTACTAAAAAAGATTTGAACCTAAGCGAAAGGTGTCTTAAGATGATTAAATATTATGATTTTTCTATTCGGTATTAGCCTAATAAGGCCAATGTAGTGGAAAATGTCCTGAGTAGGAAGTCTTTTTGGATATAAAGTTTTTTATTAACTCCTTATGATTTTTTTATCCAGGTAATAGAAAATTTAGAGATGGAGGTGATTACCTCTATTAAGAGAGATTTTAAAATTCTAGCTCAAATGACTATTCAACCATCTCTACAAGAAAGGATGCAAGAAAGCTAGAAGTAAGATCTACAGTGCCTAAAACTAAATTAACATATCAACTCTATCAAGAAGACTAAGCTACGATTGTCTGAATCTTGTATTATCCTCTACAAAGAAAGATCACAGGTTCACTACAGGAAAACCCCTTATTACCGGCGGACGAAATCCGCCGGAACACATAGATAATCCGACGGAACCATAAGTTTCCGTTGCACTTTTCGGCGGAAATGCATACGCTGGTTTTTGCCGCGTCGATAAATTATTTCCGCACGACAATTTGCGTCGAAAATTTCTCCGGCGCATGTTCCGACAAGAACTACGCGGCAAAAAATGGATCTTTTCGACGTGAAAAACGTCTTAATTCCGCGCATTTCGCCGGTAATTATCGTCGCTTATGCGCCGGCCATTACGGCGGATATAACCCGCAAAGTGCATGCAGGAAACCCACGAACTCTCTTGCGACGCAAAGTATACCCGGTAATTACGCGGACTGTGCGCCGGTAATTACGCCGGTAGTTTCCGTCCGAACAAAGGCGCCGGAACACACGATACGATTCATTGTATCGTCTTTCGGCGCAGATCCGGCGCAAAATCCGCCGGAAACCTGTAGCATTGACAAAAAAAAATTCCTTTCTCAGCCAACAATAAATTTCACACCTCAAACAAATAAATAAAATTCCACACACATTCAATTGTAACATTACAACATATCAACAATTTCACCAAAGTTTCACAACAGTTTATAACATTAAAAAGAAACAGTTATACTAACAATCAACTAAACACTTCACATTAAAAGAAACTGTTCAATAAACATGTTCACAAGAAATAAACAATTTCATATAAACTAAATTAAACTACCTGACTCCGTGGACTCCTCCTCAGGTGGAGCTACCTCTTTTCCACTCAGCTGCTCCCTCATCTTGCGCATTTCATCCAACAACTGATTGTGTTGCTGAATACTTGTTTGAACTGTGCTTGCAGCTGAGCTTGAACCTGTGCTTGCAGCTAGCCTGCCAATCAGCTTGTGATTTCCTTACTTGTTCTAGCTCAGCTTAAGGGCACTTATTTGTTGAGCTTGTAAGGACTCATGCGAACTGGATGGAAGCTGGATGCAGTAGAGGATGTCATCCCCTCGTATGCCTGAGCTTGCGCACCTAAGCCATATACTCTACCATGCTGCATTCCTCGACGGCCTGCGACCAGATGCGATACTCAGAATACTCCACAGAGCCGCCAAGAGAGCCTCACCTGATGCGGCATGAGTCTCTCGAAGCCGTGTATAATCGTATTGTATAAAATATTTCTAAATTACATTTAATTAAACACATAACTATAACAAGATAACAAGTTATGATCATAATTTAAACTAATCATACCATATGATTTGGGTTGCACAAAACAATTAACAAGTAATTGAATTTGAATTTTAAATAAATATTAATTAAGAATTTTAATTGATTGGAAGGTTGAAAACCATTATTGATTGTATGGAGAATGGTTAACAAACATAAGAGTAATTTCTACACTTGTTAACCTTGAGAAACAAAAACTTGTGAGAAGAAAGCAATCTCCTACAATGAGTCATCTTGTTTTAGCAAATCTTCCAATCCTCATGTTTGTAGACTTGGTTTTGAGAGATTTGTTGGCTATTGTTGGGAGGAACATAAATCTCAAAAGTGAACTTGCAAGAAAAGGAACTACCCAATAGGTTGTGCTAGGAGCAGCTTGTTTCACACCTTATTGCACATTAAATAAATTTACTTTTTTTTACTTATTGCAATCTCTTATATATATAATTGAATATGCTTTGAAATTTTAATTGCATGTGGTAATTGATTAATGGATAGGTTTAGTTTTAGTGGGAGAAACTATTTAATAACAATACAATAGTTAAAGAATTGTATTAAACAAGCTATCTACAACATATGATGTAATAAAAAAAAAACAATAAAGTAAACCAAGTTTAAAATTATAGAGATTACCTCTTGAAAATTTCAAACCACAATTTGGAAAAGCTTCTCCAAGCTTCTCACTTTCAGGGTGTCCACCTTAAGTGATTTCCTCCAATCACCTAAACATTGATTCCAAATATGATGAGGGTAGGGTGGTTGGGCTTAGATCACTGATGTGATCAATTGGTAGATGGAGAAAATATTCTAAGATATTTAGAAAAGTTAAGTTAGGTTTGGGGAGTTAATTTGAAGGTTGTGATAAGGCTTAAGGAGTTTATGTCGTAATCCACAATTCTTGAAATCTACTTAAAATGAATTATCAATCTTCTTCCTAATGCTTCTTCATGTATAGAACTCTAAATCAAGAAAAAATACACTTGTTTTGTAAGAGAAGGTTTTATCACTTAAATATAGAGATTTAATAAGGTTTGGAAAAAGTTTAATGGGTCAATTATGCTCTGAAAGTAATAGAGGCCAGTTTTATCCTAAACTAACACAAGGTTGGGGGATTTCTATAGATCAAGCGAATTCCAAAATTCCACTTATAATGGATCAAGAACATCCTCAAGATGGGGTATAGAAGTTCTCAGATTTTTTTGTGGTTTTTTTTTTTTTTGTGATAGTTGATTGACAAAAAATAATCTATAAAACTTAAAAAAAAAATTACAATCAGGGATAGGTAGGTATCCAAAAAATTGACTAGTATAGCTCCAAATAAATTTATAATTATTGAATTATAGTATGTATAATAAACATATGGAGATTTTGGTGAGGTTTTGTATACTTTAGATTGGTCAAATACGACTAAGTGTTGAATTGGTCCAACAATTACATAAAACTAGGACAACCATAACTATAGGGGATTTACTTTGATAGGGGTGATGGAATGTGATTTGTAATTTTTTCTAAGATGGATTAATAGAATTAGAATACAAAGATAGAAATTACAGTGAAAAAAGTTTAGAAAAATGAAAAAAACTAGTCCACCAAATAAAGGTTTAAGGAGATCACCTATTCTACTAAAGTATGGTCGGCAATTAAGCTTCCAAGGAGATAACCTATTTTACTAAATTATGGTCGGCCATTAAGCTTCCAGGACATCTGGAATCTCTCCAAAACATGGTATGCAAACCAAATTTCTCTCTTCTTTTTCAATCTTCATCATTTTATACAACTAAAATCACATGAAAAGACACATCCCTTCATTTAAATTCAAAATAAGGAAGGAGGGGTTGGCCCTTGCTTGGGCCCATAACAACACTTATACCCTCGTCCTTCTCTTAGATATACTAGCATGAATGAGCATCCTCCACCAATACTTGGACTTAAGTTATTAAGCATTAACAAATCACATGTAATAACCTAAAAGTGTAAAATGAATTTATATGAAACATAATTTTTTAAAATATAACAATTCTTAAATAGAGCGCTATGGTACTAAGTCAGTAGGTATGGACGAGGGTGCATAGGGCGAGTACATTGGTAGGTATGGGGATAGATGAGCTCATGACTGGAGTTACTAGTGACCTACCCTAGAGCCTTAAATGACCTTAAAAAAGGGGGTGAGTGAGTAATTATAATTGGGAGGATGATCTTTATGACTGGATGGTCACAGTGAGGAGAGTTAAGAGCTTCGTGAATAAAAACTTATTTGTAGTTTAGATTAATGAGTGTGAATGAATATATACTCCTGGATTAGAGCAAGTAGCCTTGATGACGAACCTTCCTTTATGAGGTGAGTGGAAAGTCCATGAGGCCTACAATCACCCTTAATTACTCTCGAGAGGGGTTGAGATGCTTCCAGAAGAGAAAGCTCTAGAGATATTTGGTCCAGTCTCTTGTAGGGCCCGTTAAGTGCGACTTCTTTTTTTGTTGTTCCTTGACTACCTGCTAAATATCTAAAAAGGCAAATATGAGAATACAATTGGTACAGCCTCTTATGAGGTGCAAAGAAATCTTGAACGAAAGTATGATGCCAACAATAATGTAAAAGCTAAAGCAAGGAAGGATGTTACTCTTCCTAACAAAGGAAGGATGTTATTCTTCCTATATATATATATATATATATATGATATATAATATATATATATATATATATTATATATATATATATATATATATATATATATTATATATATATATATATGGAAAAAAAAATCAAAATGTATGTTGACTCTTTATGAAGAACCAAAATTATCCCAAATTATATTAAAAGATTATTTTGGTCCTTAAGTCTTTCAAAATAGTCCCATGGTGGGAATATTTTTTGTTCCTCTTTGAGGAGTACTCCAGGAAAACCCAGTAGAGAGACTGAGTGATAACAACCAGGACTATAGCAAAAATATATGGACTAAAGGCTAATCTATATGTAATCCAACCGAAATCGCAAAAAAATTTGAAGACATAAACCTTCGGTTATCCTCGGCGGCGCGCGACTAGGAAGCACAGAGGCGGGACGCGACTAGGAAGGAGGCTCGGCGAAGTTTGGTGATCGTCGACGGCGAAGTCCGGTGACCATCGGCGACGTCTAACCACGGCGAGTGACTAACGGCGACGGAGGGCGACAAGCGAAGAAATCGAAGTGAGAGAATGGAAGGAAAAGAATGACGGCCAGAGGGGTTCGGGTTTGTGAAATAGGGCTTCTACCGGCGGACGTTCCGCCGGTAATGGCACTAGTTACGTCGATATAATTTCTGACGTCTAATACGTCGGATATATTTCGTTGAGTTTAAATACGCCGGCGCAATCTCCGCCGGTAACGTACGCCGGAATAGTTCCGCCGTAACGTGCGACGGAAATGGTTCAGGCATCCCTATACCGTCGGCTTTTCCGGCGGAAACGGCGTCGGTGCATTTCCGACGTATGTTGCGCTGGAAAAGGTGACGCAAACCTTACGTCGAACAAATCCGGCGGTAACTGCGCCGTTTATTACCGTCCAAAATTTTCCGCCGGAAAATCTGACGGTATTCGTGTGTTTTCCCGTAGTGGTTCCTTATTTTGGAAATATAAGATGTTATATTCTACATTAAGCCCATTACTCATTTTATATCATTCATCTAGGGTAAAATAAGATGTACATTGATTGAAAAGCCTTGCTCTGGTGGCATATATTAAAAAGCTATGGAAAATTTTATTGTCATATATGAAGCTTGTTAGTTGGTGAAGATTGGGAGAATTTCTACAACTATTATCAATATCATAGTGGAAATGGAAAGAAGTGACGATAGACTTTGGTTTGGGATTCTTTATATTGAAGAAAGGACATGATACCATGTAGGTAGTAGTAGATTGTCTAAAATCATCTATAAATTTCATTATGATCTAACAGTTCGATTCAGTAGTTTAGATGTCTCAATTATATGTTCTAGAGATCATCTAATTGCATGAGACACTAATAGTGATAATTTCTTATAGATATGGAAGGTTTACTTCTAGACCGTGGAAATATACTCTATAAGGTTTTGGCTTGAAACTTCATTTCAATACATCTTTTCATCCACAAGCTGATGGATAGTTTTTTTTTTTTTTTTTTTTTTTTTTTTTTTTTTTTTTTTTTTTTTTTTTGAGAAGATGCATATAGCGATATTATTGAAAAAGAAAAGCAATTACAAAAGCTGAGTGATAGCTATTCTAACACTTTCCTCCTTTAATAAAGTTATAAAAAGAGGAGGAATACTATCACAAGACAAATTGTCCCAAAAAAAATCTATAGTTCGAGCAATGTTAACACAATAATCGGCTAACTTATTACCATTTCTATCTATACAATGAAATAAGATTTGATTAAACTCTTTAAGAAAAGAGAAATCAATACCTTTGCCGAGATCCACTTTGAACTCCCCTTTATTCACCAAATTACGAATGAAATTGATAACATTAAAGTTATCACCTTATATGATAATACCTTTAGCTTCAAGCTTCCATCCTTGTAAGAAATTCTTCAATGAAAGAATAAAATACAATTCCAGTTGTGAAATATCCCAATGTAAGCAAGATGAGCCATAAGCACATAAACTTTTTCTTTTATAGTCTCTAATAACTCATTCGACTCCACCTTTATAATTATTAGATAATGAGGCATCAACATTACGCTTGATCCATTCAGGAAGAGGAGGATACCAAAAAGAAGAGTGCTTATTCAGCCCGTTAGTATCCCAGTAGTCTGAATAAATACCAAGATTATAGGAGGAAGTAGCATAGCAAATAGCATTTGTTGCAATGGACACAATTCCATTTTCTTTATTTTCATGAATCAACATATTCCTGCTTTTCCAAGTGAGAACACAACAGAGCATTACAAATTTTCCAAAAAAGGATTAGAGGTGGCAAGTTCACACAATTTATTGTGAGTGTCCTCCATGTTACAGTTAATAGACAACTGAAAACCCCATGAGATAAGCAGCTTTAAAACTTTAATCATGAATGCACAGGTTGTAGTAACATGAGCTGTATCTTCAATACATAAACAACCTCTCGGGCATCCATTCCAATCTGAAATCCTTCTATTAAACAGGAAATCATTAGTTGGAATTGCTCTTAAATTAATCCTCCACCAGAATGCTTCAACCCGAGGCTGAAGGTGAAGTCTCTTAATCCACTTCCAGTTAACATCTTCTTCTAAATTAACAAAATTATTCCTCATTATCAACGTTGATAATGACTTGCCCAAAAGTTTAAACATCAGTTCTAATTGATCTTCACCATTATTAACATCAACTTGAATCTTGGTAATAATGTCCACTAACTACTGACCAAAGAATTCCTTC
The DNA here is from genome assembly GCF_001605985.2 of Dendrobium catenatum. Classification (NCBI taxonomy): domain Eukaryota; kingdom Viridiplantae; phylum Streptophyta; class Magnoliopsida; order Asparagales; family Orchidaceae; genus Dendrobium; species Dendrobium catenatum. Next base: position 584,248 of record NW_021318576.1, on the reverse strand, counting down.
AGTTTCGTGATATCCCAGGCTTCTCCAGAAATAAATTCGTTAAGTGTAACCGAGTTATGGTCTAAACAAGCAATGAAAGTAGGCCAATTTACAAATTTCTTGTCTAACAACCAGACATCTTCATTTTTATTAATGCTTAAACCATTAGAGATATTCCATCTCACCACATGTTTAAGATGACTAGCTCCATTTAACAAAATTTTCCAAGTTGATGAAGAAGAGCTATTATATCCATAATTCCGAATATCTTTACCATATTTGGCAATTAAGTATGTATTAAGAAGAGAAGAAGGATTTTTGATGAAGTTCCAAGCAAATTTAGCTCTCAAAGAACCAACTCTTTGAGAAGAACAAATAACTCCGTGACCACCATATAATTTGGGCTTACAAATCATATCCCAAGATACATAATGAAGGCCGATTTCCCCTCCTTGTTTTTGCCATAAAAAATCTCTTGCCATTTTATCAATATCCTTTAAAACCCCCATGGGGACAAGAGAGTGGGAAGAAACAAAAGTGGTAAGAGAGAAAAATATAGATTTAAGAAGAATTAATTTCTCGACAAAAGAAATATATTTGTTCACCCACATATTCAACTTACTAGAAGCCTTTTCAAATAAGTTTTGAAAGTCCGCAAAAACCAACCTCCTCAATGCCATCTTGATACCAAGATAGTTCATCTCATTAACCACTCTAAAATTCAAAAATCTGGAAAAAACATTTTTCCTCCTTATTCTAACAGCTTTATCAATTAATAAAGCTGATTTTTGGTGATTAATAGTTTGGTCGGACCACCTTTCATAATTCTTCAGAATTTTCTTCACTTTCTTTGAACTTTTAATATTAGCTTCTGAAAAAACAATAATGTCATCTGTATACTGCAAATGAGTAATCCTATCAGCATTTGTGGAGATCTTAATGCCAATATTCTTCCCTCTTTGTGAAAATGCATCCGAGAGTAATTGAGAGCACAAGATAAAAAGACATGGAGACAAAGGACAACCTTATCTAAATAATAGCCTTCTCATGTACATGTCATTGCTACCACATACAGAAGCTACTAACCATCTCTTCTTATTTGTTAAAATCAATTCGCCAATCACAGTTTGAGAAGAAGATTTCAATACATTGAAAGAAGCAAATAAAGAATTCCAAAGAATCATCATACCTCCGGAAAGACCAATAGAGGGAACTATAAAAAATTCCCAATTGTTGCCAATCAAATGCCCAACTTCTACTTTAGAAATAGAAGTGATTTTAGTTTCCATTAATCCCACAAAAAAAAAAATCAAAGTCTTGAACAATTTCCTTCAAGTAATGGGAGGCTTCTTTCTTCCTTTCCCCCCTACAGTTCCAAAATGTTATTGAAGACATTTGGTATTAGAAATGGGATTTCTCCCCTTCCTAATTCTTCTGCTCCTCTCCTCCTTATTGTTCTTCATTAAGAAAATATGATTTCCCAAATATTTAAGCTCCTTTTGAAGTTTAAATTTCAACTTAGAAGATTCACCATCACTTTTATTAGCTCCAATTTCTGAAATCTTGTTAAGACTAGCAGAAATAAATTCACCCTCTTCCAGCTCATTGTTGACAGGTAATACCAGAGTAGCCTCTTTCAGCATATCATCCTCAAAGTTCTCTAGAATTTCAAATTTGTTAGCAACCACTGTCCCAGTTTTAGCCTGAACTGCTATAACCAGATCAGAGCTATTTTATTCCAAGTGGATTTTGGATGCATCAACAATATTTCCAGACATCAAATTCCCATCATCCTCTCTACAATCCACCATTTCAGTCTCCACAACAACCGCATCAGCATCAGGAGTTTTTATGATTGGTTTATAGATTTTGCCAGTATTAGATACCGGCTTCTATATATTGCCAATCTTGAAACCTTTATTCCTGTTATTAAAGAATTTCTTCTTTTTCAAATCATCCACTAAAATCCAAGGACCATATGAACAACCTTCAACATTATCCTTGTTAACAACTGATATCAAGTTCTGTTGGACCAGATTGTCTTGAGGAAGAGCATCTTTGGAAGAATTTGTGTTACAAGCCAACTTACACTCATTATCCAAGTGTCCAATCATCCCACACTTGAAGCATAAAGTAGAAATTTTTTCATATTCTACTTTTTGAATGAAACAGCCATCAAGACCATCCACCCAAATTCCAGGAAAACTTTTTTTATCAAGAGGCATGCGAACACAAATTCTTGCTTATTCCCTCTTATTCCATTGAAACATATTGCCATCAATCCACAAAGGATTGCCAATCATAGATGCAATTCTTGCCACATTATCTTCATCCCAACAAAACAAAGGTAGATGTGGCATTCTAACCCAAATAGGAGAGGTTATACCCTTCAACGAAGAGGGTGAAAATGATGAACACCACTTATCAATTCCAACTATGCGACCATTAACTAACCAAGGTCCCCCTTCAAGTACTCTTTCTACCGCATTCAAAGATAGAAAGGAGCAAAGCACCCAACCAAGGCCAAGAGTAGTTATTGGAAACATTCCAATTTGATGCCACTGCCGACGAAGTTCCGCAGCCACCACATAGAATGGAACCTCTTTTCTGAAAACTTTGACCACAACAGAGAATTGCAAATTCTCAGCATTAGCCTTGACTTTTGAATCAATTAATTTAACAGCCACTCCATCATCTGATAGGAAGTTCTGAACATTAGAAGGATTGACCTTAATGTTAGGCTTCTTGTTCCAAGGATTAAAAATAGGATTTCTAGAATCAACTATCTTGTGTTTTTGAACATTGTTCACAAATACATCTTCATTCACATTTCCACAAACAGGTTCTAGGTTATCTTCCAATCCATTAGGATCCGCCTGATTCATGGCAGAGATTTTTGGTAAATTATTCCCAAATCTATTAACATAGATTTTCAAACTAGAGGTAGACGAGTCATCTTTAGCAATATTCTCCTTAGGAGTAGAAGGAAATATATCTACATCCATAATTTGTTTTCCCTTTCCAATTACAGGAGTAGAAACCTTCATTAAAATGGTGATCGGTTCGTAGATTTTCAATGGACGAAACATATTTGACTTTGAATTGATAGAAGAGTCTAAAATTTGAACGGCGATTAATCTCCGACGACCATTAGTAGCCTCCGTTGCCTCATCTAGCATCGCAAAAATCCCGCCAAACCAGCGAAAAATAGAATTTTGAAATTGAAAATTCTTAACTTCCGCACAGCTTCTCTCTCTAACTTCTCTCCTTTATTTTTCACCAACTGATGGATAGTTTGAGAGGAGCATCTAGCATTAGAAGATATTTTGAGATAATATGCTCTAGACTTTTGAGGTAGTAGGGAGGATCACGTACCTTTGATTAAATTGTTCTATAATAATAATTTTTATTTAATAATAGGTACGACCCTTATAAAGCTCTATATGGTGGGAATTATTAAACTCCTCTATTATGCATAGAGGTGGGTGAGAGGACTCTGATTGAGCCTACCTTAAGCGATGATACCACTAAAAATATTAGCCTGATCAGGGATAGCTAAAAATATGTGCATGCTAGACAAAAATAGCACTATGATGCCAAGCACCAAGCAGTAATATGTTAAGTTGGAGATTTTTCATTTGTGGAAATTGAACCAATGAAAGGCATCAATAGGTTTAAAAAAGAAGAAAAATTGAGTCCAAGATATGTCGGACCATTTGAAATGACTTAAAGGGTTAGAAAATCATCCTACATGTTACAATTACTTGAACATATGTTTGATGTTTATTATATATTTTATGTGTCATTGCTAAGGAAGTGGGCATCTTATTCTAAAAATCAAACGTCTACAAATAAAGTTAAGATTAGTCATAATCTTAGATATAATGAGGAACTACAAAGGTTTTTGGTACATGATGTTAAAAGATTAAGGAATAAATAAATCTAAATGATTAAATTATAGTAAAAGAATATAACTAGAAAATTAAAGCTACTTGGGAGAATGAATCTAAGATAAATATATCCTGATGTATTATGATTTGAGTTTTGAATAATTGAGGATGAAGTTTTTTTGAAAAGAGCATAATTATAATACTTATTGGATCTGTTCACAATCTACCTATTTTGACCTGATATGATAAAGGTAACTTTCTAAATTTTTGTATTTAATACCCCATGAATGAATTTGGGAATGTTTTGCATATGTCTGAATCTCTTAATATGTTTTGAAGTGGGGCTTAGGGGTTTCTGTGCATGATTTAGAAATTTAAAATTTTTAACCAATGAAGCTATGACACTGAGGTTGGTGGAGTCACAACATCATGCTCTTTATATTTTACCTAAAAATAATTCAACACTAAGTGTAGTGTCTTCCTTTAGGGAGCACTGTGGTGATTAATATCAGGCACCATGATAGATTTGTTTTATAAAAATATCCTTTTCCACCATTTCATTTTTTTATCAAAATCCATTCCTTTCTTTAACGGAGTTATTTAGAGGGAGGGAGGGAGGGAGGGAGGGAGGGAGAGAGAGAGAGAGAGAGAGAGAGAGAGAGAGAGAGAAAGAGAGAGAGAGATAAAGAGAGAGAGAGAGAGAGATAAATAAGGTTTGGCCAACTTTAATCCATTTTATACTGTCAACCCAGTACTCACAGTTGATTGTATCGAGTTAGGTTACACTCCACCTATCTCAATTTTCAAAAATACAAAAAAATGGGAAAATGTGAATAACTTTGTACCCACAAAACTTTTATAATGTAACATTTTATTTGTCATAGAGCTAGTCATTATGGACATTTATATATTTTCTAGAAAGTTTACATACAATAATACAAAAAGTACGTAACTTTAATTAACTTTAAAATAATTTTAATACCAAAAAATAAGGTTTTAGCATAAGAAAGATTCAAAAAAATAATATGAATAATCCCTTATAATCTAGTGACATTTTAAAGCTATGAAATTTTGCTCAGTATTTTATTATGTGTTTTATAGATAAAGCTTTTGTGAAATTTTTAAATTGGTTTGTTTATATTTCATTATTATAAAAAAGTTATGCTACACATGTGTTTATTTATTTGAAATATTAAATAATGAGGAGATTTGATGTGTGGTGAAAGTTTTATTCTGGTGCTAAATGCACAGGGAGTAATAAGGGATTGAAATTTTTAATACTTAATATGTGTTAGGCGTTGAGAGTCATAACTACCAATTTTCTAATATGCCAACATAGGAAGTAATAAGGGCCTAAATTATAATATATGTATCTGATGGGAGATATAAGGGTTGGAGGGAAATAGGTTACTTTCTTTTCTTATATATGAATTACTTCTTTAATTATTTAATTATTTAATTATTTAAAGTATTTATTTACTTTAAGAGCATAACCTATTTTGTTTTAGTTACCATAGTTAATATCATGGTCAGTATGAAAAACTTCTATTGAACAGCTTTTAAATTTTGTAAATCATAATAATTAAATTCTATGGAAATTTAGATTGGTAGGTATGGTATGACCTATTGAGCTATATTGGATCATGCCTATTATGCTGTTTTTTTAGGTTAGGGAAAAGGAAAGAGCCCGTTGAGTTATTGAGGTTTGGATCTAATCTATTTAATACTATATATATGCATTTTATTGATTTTAACCAACCATAGCTAGTTATGTGATTTCTCTTTTTTTGTTTATTTAGCCATCTATTATAGTTTAAATGTTATATGTACATTTTTATGAAATGAAAATAAAAGGAAAATAAATTGTGGATGAGATTATTTTATTCTATTTATTAAAGTTAATTAGAAGTTTAATGGTATTTACAATTTATTTGAAGAACGCTAAAAAGTTCCCAAAACCTAGATCTTCGACTAGCCTATCATATGTGAACATGATATGACTGATATATTTGTGGGTCCTATTGGGTTGGGTTGTGACATGCCATCTTAGTGGATTTCAATACAAAAATATTGAGGTCATCTCTAAGGCTTAAATTAGCTCGCCTTGGTACTCTAAGTTGAATGAGGTTCTTATTCTAAACTTTTTCCCAGACTAACTCTCTATAATTGGGACTTCTCCACTACTTTTATAGTCTCCCGCCTTGGTCCACTTTCAAAATCTAATTATAGCACTTCCTCTAAAAACTTAATCTCTTTTATCATACCCTTTAATTAGTATGCATGGGCTTACATAAGGTCACATCTCATTATAATTTCCTAGTCATTAGTTAGGAATTTGACCACCATGTGATAGGTTAAGGATATTACCAAGAAAATATTCATGAGAGGTATCTCAAGATGGTGGTGTACATAGCTAGAGCATCCATGTTGATGAAGTTCAACATTGCTTTGGACTTTTGGTCATCTTCACTCTAGTTGAATGGAAGGGTGAATTAATCATTTATATTCATGCACTCTTCGGAAAAACCATACAGAGGCCTTGAAAAGGGAAAAAAAATAATTTTATAAAAAAATCTAATTTAAAAATGATATTGATAGAACTCCCCAGGTAAAATAATTTACTATCAATCTATTTGTTGGAAACAAGAGAGATAATGACCATTACAACATTATAAGGTTTTCTATTAGAGGGATTATACTTTATAAGAAGTGAGTGGGTGATGTTGATCATCGATGACTATGAGGAGGTTGTAGAGTTAACATTTCCAATTTAGGGTGTGTTGGGGTTCCTCGTCATGGAAATCTCATCTCATTCTCCTCCCATGATTTTAGGTACCTCTTTGATGATGTGATTAGAAAGAGTAGTTATGAGTACATTCCTAAAACCATGGCCTCATTTCCATGTGGCCTTCCTAGGGCACTAACATAGAGTGATGAGTAAACTCCTTTAGCTTTTTGTCATTAATGAGATCGATCTTCAACAATTATGTGGAGGAGGAATCACTCTTCAATGTTATGTCCATGGTTTTTGTTAGGGTAATAATACATGGATATCTTCTTGGCATATACACTAGCCTTCATAAGTTTGGGGCACTTGACAAACCTTTTGTTATGAATATCCTCTACTAGCTTAGCCATTACCACTTCTATAGGGGTGATTATAGAGTATTCATGAGAATGGTGCATACATTCTCCTTAGGAAGGATGAGTGGTATGAGATAGCTCCTCCACCCTCAATGGGTGGACCATCAATTTTGAGTAGCCTCGCCTATAGAGGCTCATTCTAATGTTTTTTTAGCTCTTTGATATGTTGGGAGGCTTTTTCCTTGCCCCTACCACCAAAAAAATTCCTATTATTAGAGAGTTCTTTAGGGTGAATGCATGAGGAAGAATCAATCACTTAATTGTACTCCTTAGTGTTTATATAGTTATTTGAAAGTTTAAGCAACTCAGTCAATATTTTTTGCTCATATAAGCCTAGTGCATAATGAAATGGACCCTTTCATAGTTCTTATGATAGAGTAGCTTAGGTAATAATTTGCTCTATGTCATTCACTTCATGCATCTCCCTCTAAATCTTACAATGAAAATTTCTAGTGACTCATCATACTTTGAGTGCATCATTAGAGGGGTTTACATGTTCTTTTGATGTTTTTGGGTGCTAAGAAATTATATTATAACCATTTTTAAAATTTTGTAAAAGAGTTGATCACTCTAATAGGCAGACAAGTGAACAGCCTAAGTGCCTATGCCTTTAAACTCATGAAGAATAGCCAACACCTTAAGATATCATAGAAGTCTAATAAAAACATCCACACCTCAAATTTTCCAACATGGTTTATTAAATTAGTCGTTCTCCTAGAGGACTTTAGACTCTTTTTTTTTGTGGGGTTTTGGGGGGGCAGGGGGGAGTTTGCGGGTTTCCCTCTATAACCTCTTTGGAGATAGTATTAATCAATTTTGACTCTATCTTTTTCACGCCCCAAGGTAGTAGATTATACTCTTCATTACTTATCACAATGCGGCTGGGGTTAACATTGGGCTTCAGGGTCAGTGCTTTGTACTCAAACCTTTTATGGTAAACAACTAAGTTAGAGGGTACTTACTCTAGGTGCTTGCTTTGGTAACTCCGCTAGTACATGTTGGATAATTTTTATCAACCAATGTTCAATGATTACTTGTGATTGGCTTATTTTTTAGTTATGTATGTCCTCTAGTCACTACCAGCAATCCAAACTCAATATACCTTTAAGGATTTTGAATTAAAACTTACATATGGAAGATACCTAACCTTAATAGAAAATAAGCTTAAGAAACTAAAAGCTAAGGATCTCAGAAGGCTATTGAAAGATGAATAATTTTGCAAAGAAAATATTTCTTTGCTCGAGATATGGTAAGAGTTCAAAAATATGTCACTTCACCCTTTATTAGGGGGTTTAAGGGCTATAGGGAAGGCCAAACCAAAATAGATATAAAGTATAAAGATGAATAAGGCCTAGTACGTACTACCTAGACACATGGATTCTTTTGATAGATGCATAATATGATCTCTGCTCTCACATCTAGATTTTAATCCTTAGGGCGGGTTCCTTAAAGCTAAATATTCATGGGTAAGTTTATTGAAATAAATCCTTAAATGGGTTAAGCTGAAAGGACTATTACTGACGATTCCTTTACTCATTCTAGTGAGCTCTTGACTGAGGCTCTTAGACATTTCGGTATGAATGTGGAACTATTGGGATAACAAACTTCTTGTTTGGTTTAATATAGCGAAGCATATTTGTGTTTTCTTTAGAGCTAACCTTCCCTTTGGTTGGATTGAAGAGTTCCATTGAGGGCTCACCAATTGAAATGATGGTGAGTCTCTTTTGGAGGAGGTCACCCTCTTGATGAATGAACGAGTCCTCCAAGTTTGAAAGGTCCTTTATGAATGCTACACATCTTCTTGAGAAGTGATTCCCATCAAATTATTTTGTTGTGTTAAGGATGATCACCCTTGGATGATTTTTTATTGTCATGGTTTATAGGGACCAAGTTGAAGGTGACTAGGCAAAACATAAAGAGGGGGGGGGGGGGGGGGGGGGGGGGGGGGGCGGATGATCTGGATCATTTTTTAAGAAAAAAATATTTTATGAGTAGTAATCATAATTAAAAATGTTAATAAAAAATAGCACTGGAAATAGAAAAATTAATAAACTAAAAATTCTGATTTTAAAACTTTTTTTTAAAATAGTTTTAAGAGCGAATTTTTTTTTAAAATTTGTATGATATTAAAAAAAAAAATCAAATGCACTTATAGTAATATTAGAGTTAAGCAGCAAATTAAAATGCAGGAGGTAAAGTAAAGAAAAAAGTAAATGAAAGCAAGCTAAATTTTTATCGTGATTTGCTCAACATATCCACTCCCCAAGAATTCCATTATCAACTTCTTCCACTTCCAGCAAGGTGTAGAAGACTTTTTCCTTCATAGAGATTCAAGAACACTATTATACACCACTTCTCTCTCCTTAATAAGTCTCCCTCTTTCTATACTCAACACGGTGGAGATGCTTCACCACAAACCTCCTAGGTATTACAATAGCCTTCTCAGTAAGACTCTAAAGAGCTCTTATACCCAAGAGCCCTCAAACTATCAAAATCGAGAAAAGAAGGACATAGTGTAGGAAGAATAATCTTTGTGGAACTCAATATCTTAAACACCCTTCCAAGAAATCCCTCACAAGCTCTCCTAACTCTTTCACACAGTAGAATGAGTATCTCAAAAAGATCTCTGTCAACCCTCTTGATCTCCCGAAAGAAAGCTTGATATGTCCAAAGATTTCAGTAAAAAGATTTTAGAGTATTTATGTAAAGAACTTAATCAAACCCTAAAATCCTAATTTGGTAACTCTTTATGTAGATTGTACAATACAATTTGAACATATATGCTAACTTATGGAACTAGATCATCCTTTCTGAATGAGGTTCATTCAAAAAAGCTCTCTATTTGTTTGGATTGTATGATAAGGATCATACTGTATGATCTTCATAATGTTAGTGGCTCAAAGCATTGGATCTGCATGTCTGAACAAATTTTAGCCAAACAAGCCCTTTATTTGTTCTTATAGTATGATTCGTAGAGTACAATATCAACTCTAATTCGTCCCCATGATTTTTAGCTCCAAATAGGTAAATCATAATACACCTATTTAAGTATCATATTATAGGAAGTTCATTCAATACAAATAGCTCAAATTTTAAATTTGCCTATCCTTAGAAATTTAAGATTTTAAGGGTTTGAATTTTGAATAGCTAATCACCTAGTATGAATCATATTGTGCAATTAGTTAAGAAAATTTTTAATTTTTAATTTTTGTAAATTAATCATAATTAGTTTTTAGAATTTATAAAATTTTCATTCATGTCATATAATACGAAGTAAATCATACAATACAATTAAGCAAGAAATTCAAGTATTTTAATTAACTTTCTTTAATTTTATACCGCCCCTTATGTTTGCGTGATCATTCAACTCATTTAATGCCTATCATACAAAAATACTCAAGAAAGAAAAAATACAAATTATAAATTAACACACTTTTAATTCTCGATCTTCTTAAGGTTGACAACTTATCTTCATTGTATAAATTTTTACTTCCTCAAGTCCTCAGGCTTCATCCATCACCTGTGTACTTCTTGTAAAGTTAGTATAAAATTAGTTTCCCTTACAAATAATTCAAACTATGATTAGTATAACCAATAATATTTATAACCATCAAAACCTTAGTGTACACCAAGCTCATGGGGTTTAACACAAGTTCTCCCATTAGGATTTGTTAAGTGTTTGTGAAGCACTTGATGTGGTATGTATGAGCATATGGACTTAATTCAAAAATGTTGATATTTAATCTAAGTAGATTTATAATTTGATGAACTAAGAAGATTGACCCATGAAATTCTAATATGGTTTTAACTTATTTTTTTAGAGTTTCTTATTAGAACTCATTAACTCCATTGAGCCTGGTCACTCTAATTCAAATTTTTTATTTGGCTTATTGCTTTGATATACCAAGATTGAATCCAAACAGAAACATAAATTCCTTTATTTATGAGGATTATTGTACATTTTCAACATGTAATTAATCTTAGGAACTATTTTCTTTTGGAAGACTTTAAATCCAATTTTGTTTCACAAAATAAATTTCCAAAGTATCAAAATTTATTTTGAATTTTTTTGAATATATAATTTTCATGAGCATTTTACACTAGTTTAGATAAGACTAAATTATCTAACATTCCCTTACATAAAGCTTGCATAATATTTATCTAGAAATATTTTTGCATTAAGAGCTTTCACTTTCATCAATGATGTGTGATTCTTTAGAAACACAAGCATTAATATAAAGTTTCTTAGGGAAAAGCAATTTTTAGTAAAATTAATGAAAATAACATTTAACTCTAAAATTAAAAAAATATTTCATAATAGGTAAACTACTTAAAAATAAAATCAAGTAAATTTTTTTTTCTATGTATTTATCTAAATATGTACTCAATATATTTTGTTGTCGCCATCTTATCACAAATGTGAGTCATATGGTTAGCAAGTGTCTAATTAATTCACTAATCATAACATGTTCAAATTCTTTAATATATTAGCAAATCATGGTATTAATAATTATAACTTTATATCAAACATGCACCATGGAGTTATAGTTGCTCCATTTGAAGCAAATTGATGTCACGATTCCTTAAATTCACGTAGGTAGATTTTGAATTTGCTTGGATAGTTTAGTGTTCGTCTTGTTCAACATAGGATATATATATATATATATATATATATATTTATTTATTTATTTATTATTATTATTTTATTTTTTTTTAAGAATGCTAAAATTGCATAGAAAGAGGAAAAGACACCTAGATACAAGCTTCTGAGAGTGATATAAACTATCACACTCTTTCTTTACTAAATTGCAAAACGAAGAAGGAAGTTCACTCTCACAAAACAAGTCCCAAAGAAAATCAAAAGATAAAGCTAAGTTAGCGCAGTAATCCGCTAACTTATTACAATTGCGACTAACACAGTGAAAAATCACATTATTGACATTTCTAAAAAGAAGAAGAATCTTCAGTACCCGTGCTCCAATCAATATTCTTCGGTATACTGTGCAGTTTTAGAAGAATATTAAGAACATTCTTATTATCACCTTCCACAATATTGCCTTTAACATCTTTAAATCTACCATGTAAAACTTCTTCAAGAGCAGAAAAAGCAGAACACTCCAATTGAGCAATGTCCCAATGCATCTTGCCCAATACAAAGGCTAAAAGAAATCTTCCTTTATAATCCCTTACAATGCCACCAATACCCACCTCATAATTTCCTTTAAGAGAAGCATCAAGATTAATCTTAATCCAATCGGGTAAAAATCGGGTGGAGGGGGTTTCCATTTATCATAGAACAGTCCATGGGACTGATTAGCAACCCAGTTGTCCGATTGAACAAAATGCATATTATCAGAGCTGATAAAATTGAGAACAGAAATTGCAATAAACACATTGCTTTATTTAGGTTTCCCATGCTTCACCCTGTTTCTATGATTCCAAACACACCATATAACAGTGAAATATAAGTTTACAACCATCACATTACCTTCTTTAAGCCTCAATAAGCCAGCCAAGCAGTCATTCCAGCCATTGAATTTCGATAATTGAAATCCCCAGCCTCTAAGAACATCCAACACCTTCCGTAGCTTGCAGTAATTGGATGAAACATGATTGATATCTTCCACTACATCACACCCCAACGGACAAACAAGAAAATTCGAAAGTTTTCTTCTGTAGAGAAAAGCTCCTGTGGGAAGAGCATCCAAGAACAATCTCCAAATAAAGACCTCATGAGAATCCAATCAAATCCTGAGAGCTTTCCTAGAGAGAGAAACTCCATCCATTAGAGAGAAAATTTTTGAAATTTTAAAATTTTCATTTCCATTTTCTGTTCCCGTTTCTCAGGAATGGCGGTGGACGATGGCGGCGGACAGCCGCCGGCATATCCAGAAGATAGACATATTGTCTAAAGATCAACGTAAACCTACATCGTCGTCGTCGAGGTCTCTGTCTCTGATGGATATTTCAAACAGAAATGATTCATGTGATGGATTGACAATTTTGGATTCTAAAAAAATCCAGAATCCTCTGTTTAAACGTCAAGGACCTTTGGTAATCAAGGAAGTTTCTGAAATTTCTCCCAAGAAAATTCAATATGTGAACTGCAAAGGTAAGGCAATAGATGAAACTTTGAATTCGGTTACTCCTAACAGTTTTAAATCTACAGCTTTTCCTTCTAATTTTAATGCTTCAACTTCTGGAATGAAATTATTTGTTAATCATTTCTGGAATTCGAATGCAATCCCTGGACTTCGTCGCAGCGTGATAAATGAGAATTCTCAAAATTTATTTAACAAAAAGTTTTATTCAGAACCTGAAATATGGAAAGAGACGAATGAAGATAAGCTGCCTGTTGGAATGCCAAACAACTTAATTGGTTTAGGTAATGTTAATCCTTGGAAGCAATGGACTAAATTCAGAAAATTCCACTTTACTACATTGGGTGGTGGATGGTTCTTATGTTCCTTCTCATCCGAAGAAATGGTGGAAGCAGTCCATTCAGGTGGCCCATGGTTTGTAAATGGACACATAATAGGTATGGAGAAATGGACTCCGGAATTCAACACTAATTCAATTAAGGGACTATCATCTCCAATTTGGATTAGGATTCCACATTTACCCTTACAATGTTGGGATGAGAAGAATGTAGCTTACATTGCTTCAAGAATTGGTAAACCACTTATGTTGGATGTAAATATGTTTCATTGGGGAAGGAGAGAGTTTGCAAAAGTTTGTGTAAGAGTTAAGCTTGATGAACCTCTTCCTTTAGGAGTTTGGGTGGATAGCATGGCCGGAAGGTTCTTCCAAAAGGTAGAATATGAAAAGGTTTCAAACTTTTGTTTTGTATGTGGAAAAATTGGACATGTGAATAAAGAATGTGAACAAAATTCAAATAAACCTCAAGTGGCAGTGGAAAAGGAGGAAATTAGAAGAGAAAAGGCTGTGGAAAGCAAACTTGAATACCCAACTAAACCTTCTTATGGTCCTTGGATTATGGTTAACAACAAGAGAAGAAGAAATTCTAAAAGGAGCAATCAAGAGATTAAGGAAAACAATATCAGATATGTAAGAAAATATGATTTTTTTGTATCAAATGGTAATGACATTCAAAAGGTGGTGGAGAAAGGCTTTAGTGAAAGCTTGGTTTAAGAAGTTCCTGGAGAATTCTGTATAAATACAGAAATTTTTGAAGAAGGAGAGATAAGGCCAAAACTTATTACTGTGCCTTCTCAGGAGAATAACTTGGCTATGGCAGAGCCTATTACTTCAGAAAGCACAATTGGGAAGGGTTGCCTGCGAACTCAAGTAAATCCTAATGGATTACTTGCGAACTCAGGTATTCCATATCATGATCATGTCACAGCAATTTCTTCCAGCAGTAATCCAGAACAGATTACTGATAATGTTCTGCAATTGAATGAAGAACCTCCCCGGTCTCTTATAAATGAGAATAAGTTCTCCATACTCAAATCTATTGCTACAGATAGTAATGAAGATGTCTACATTCAGGAATCACTGGTAATTGTTGAAGAAGGGAGAAATCATAAGGAAGGTGGTTCATAGCCTCTTAAAAATACTGGTGATTTATTGGTAATGGAGAATAACAATGGTTTGGTAGAAGATTTGCCTAAATGTAAATTGGTGAAAGAGTTAAAAACCTTAGGACCTATTAATAAAAAAACCTGTGGAAGACTTGGAGAAGGAAAAAAGAAGGCTGGGGGCTACTCCCCAACTAATTTTTAATGGAATCCATAGCATTTTGGAATTGTAGAGGGGAAAAGAAGAAGGAAGCCTCTCTATATATGAAGGAGTTCATAAAAGACTATAAGGTTTTCTTTGTGGGTTTAATTGAAACTAAAATCAGCTCTTTTGATAAAAAAGAGTTTGAGAAGACATGGGTCCTAATTGGGATTTCTTCATTCTACCTTCTATGGTTTTATCAGGTGGTATTATGATTATATGGAGATCTGATATTGCTTCATTCACTGTGTTAAAGACAATAGATCAATGTGTTATTGGAGATCTTAATGTCTTTAAAAAAGATTGTTGGATGATTACTACAGTTTATGGGAACAAGGAGGCTAACAAGAGAAGATTGTTATGGGATTGCATCCAAGAACAATCACAAAGGAAAATTCCATCTGTAATTGGAGGAGACTTAAATTGCATTCTTTCACAAGAGGAAAAGAGAGGAAGTAAGAAATTTGCCTTTTCTCAAGGTTCCTTAGAAATGCTTAAGTTTATGAATGATAATGACTATCATGATATTGGGATGATTGGACCAAGATATACTTGGTGCAATAATAAAGTTGGAAGTAGAAGAATTCTAGAACATTTGGATAGATGTTTGTTGAACTCAACAGCTTTTCAAAAGATCCAAATTGCAAAGATAAGATATGTAGCTAGATTGGCTTCGGACCACTGCCCCATTGTGCTGAAACTTTTTGATGCAACTAGAGGCTCGGCAAGAACTTTTAAATTTGAAGATGTAAGGCTATCATTCAAGACATAGGAACATATTGTGTCAAAAATTTGGAAGAAGAATTTTGTTGGTGATGATATGAAAATCCTGAACAAGAAATGTAAAAGAGCTCTTAATGACTTATCCCATTGGAGCAAGAATAAGTTTAAAGACTTCTCTAGTGATAAATCTATATTGAAGAATGAGATTTTATTACTCCAAGAAGAGGAAGCTACTAATGGTTGGCTGATTGATGAGAAGCTATGGCTACTTAGATCTAAAGTTAAAGAACTCAATGTTATACTCAATTACTTGAACACTTGGTGGAAGCAAAGGGAAAAAGTGAAGTGGATTGTTTAAGGTGATTCAAATACCAAATTCTTTCATTCGTTTGCCAATGCTAGAAGAAATACCAGCTGGATTAATCTTAAATAGATTGGTTTTAGTGATTCCCAAAATCATTTCGGAAGAGCAAGTGGCTTTTGTTAAGAATAGATCAATTGCTAATCATCTATTATTAGGTCAAGAGGTTTTCAATAAACGGAGGTTTTCAAAAGCTTATAATGGATATTTGGCTATAAAATTGGATATGGAACAAGCATACAATAGTATGTGTTGGCTAACCTTAAAGAAGATGATGAAGGATTTAGGCTTCCCGGAAAGATTTATAGATCTGATTATGGATTGTGTTTCATTTCCCAGATTTTCTATTTTAATAAATGGGACAAGATCTAAATCGATTGAGGGAAAAAGTGGGTTTCGTCAAGGATGCCCACTCTCTCCATTCTTATTTATAATTTGCTCTCAATTATCATCTAATGTTTTCTACTGCAGGGGAAATAATCTAGGAATCAGTATTTGCTCAAATGCATCAAAAATTTCACATTTATTATGCGCAGACGATGTATTGTTATTCTTTGATTCTAGATTGAACAATGTGAAGGAAATTAAAAGCATTATCAAGCTTTACTGCAGCTGGACAGGCCAGAATGTCAACAAATAGAAATCTTCTTTAATATTTGGTACTTCTGTGTTAAGAAGGAAAAAGAAATTTATTTCTAAATTGCTGGAATTCAAACCAGTAAAGGAATTGGATTATCTGGGAATTAAATTGGCCTTGAGACGGTTAAAGAAGAGTGACTTCCAAGTGCTGTTGGATAAAACCATGAAGAGAATGAATGAATGGGGAAACAGGAATTTGTCTCTAGCTGGCAAAATCTGTTTGGTAAAATTTGTCATTCTTACTATACCAGTTTTTTGGATTTCTAATTCTCTTGTTCCTATGAAAGTTCTTTATGAATTAGAAAAACTGTGTAGAGATTTTATTTGGAATAAAATGGATAGAAGCAAAGGGTTACACTATGTGGCTTGGGAGTTATTATGTACTCCAAAACAATGTGGTGGATGGGGTCTTCAATCAATTACTTCTAGAATTGGTTCTCTTAAAGCAAAGTTTGCTTGGAATCTCATTGAGAAACCAAGTAACTTGTTAAATAGAAACTTGATGAAAAAATATGGTGATTTTTGGTGGAGAAAGGATGAGTATAAAGGAGGATCAAATGCTTGGAAAATTATCATGAGTGGATGGAAAACTCTTAAAAATTTTGTTAGATGGAAAATTGTTAATGGTTCCAACATAAACGTCTTACAGGATACTTGGATTTTAAACAAAAGTATTCTTAGATGGCCGACTTACACAAAATGTATTGATGAAGATATTACTTCCCTAGATTATTTCATTGAAGATGGAAAGTAGAATTCTATTAAGCTGAATCAATTTTTCGGAATTGAGCTCATGAATATTATTCGAGAGGTGCAAATTTTCAGCAATGAAACATAATATCAAATGGAATTGAAAAAACAATTATCTAGTAAAACAATCTATGCCATGCTCACTGAAGATTACTATGGAGATGCTGCTTCTAAGGTAATGTTTTCGTGGATTCATAAAATAAAAATCAATGCTCGGGTAGAGCTCTTTCTTCGGAGATTAAGAAATGATGCTATTCCTATAGATTTTTTTCTTTTTAAAAGGAAATTATATGTTAATTGTATATGTCCTATGGGATGTGGTGTTACTGAAAACTTGGATCATATTACTTCTAATTGTTCTAAACTTTTGGAAGTATGCAATGTCCTACAAGATTGGGGGTTCAATATTCCATCCTACAATAATTGGAATGATTTCAACAATGGCCTTATAAGTTTAATAAATCATGATATCATGACTGCTAGAATATATGTTTTAACTGTATGGATGGTTTGGAACAATAGATGCAATGTGAAGCATGGAAAAATTGGCAGTAGTAAATTGTTTCTTGCTTCTTCTGTGTTGAGCTATCTTAGCTTGGCAAAAAAAGATATTGTCCATTCAGACCACTGGGATGCTTATCGGTCCAAAGGTCTGCTTTCACATTATTGGCATCCTCCTCCACCTGAGTGGCTTAAAATCAATCCTGATGCAGCTATTGGAGATAATTATATGGCGGGGATCGCTGGTGGGGTAAGAGATCATAAAGGCAGATTTATATTTGCTTTTGGAAGAAAGATGATGTATTGGGATAGTGCACAAGTGGAGCTCTTGGCATTCTAAGCTTTGGAAGGAATCTCTCTTGATTGGACAAGAGATATTAAAGGTATTATTCGGGAAGGTGACAATAAAAATGTTCTCCAATATCTTCAAAAGGTGTACAGCAAACCGAAGATTATTAGAGAGAATTCTTTGGGAGATGAAGGTATAGCTTTTTTTACTAATATCAATAATGTCATCTTTAATTGGGTTAATCGCAAATGTAATAAGTTAGCGGATTATTGTGCTAACTTAGCTTTATCTTTTGATTTTGATTTGGACTTCTTTCTTGAGGATAACCTTCCTTCTTCCTTTGTTAAAATAGTAAAGGAAGAGAGTGAAAGGTGGTTTGATCCTCATTAGCTTGTACCTTGGATTTTTTATGCCTCTTTTATTTTATTGCTACTTAGCATTTCTCAAAAAAAAAAAATAAATAAATAAAGACCTCCAGCCTTGCATTCAGTTTTAGTTTATAAACCCAATTAATATGAACAATATCTTCCATATCTTTATAACCATCCTCCATAAGTAAAGTAGAGATAGACTTCCCTGACATCTTATACTTTAACTCCATGCAATCCTCATCCATATTTGGGAAAATCTGGACTCTACAAATCAGTTCCAGTAAATCTGTCCCAAAAAACAGACTCAGCTTTTCACGGTCCCAACTTCCCTCAAAAATGAAGAAATCCAGGGTAGTGTTATCATCCTCAAAAGAACCTACAAACGTTGGCTATTTGAGTAAAGATTTATCCAAAATCTAGATGTCCTTCAAAACTTTAATCTTTGATCCATCCCCAATTTTCCATCTTACAAAATTCCTAAGAGCATTCTAGCCAGAAAAAATGATCTTCCAAGTGGAAGAACTACAATGCAACCCATAATTCCACCAATCAACTCTATACTTAGCAAGGAGGTTCTTTCTCAAAAAAGAATCTGGCTTCTCAATCATCTTCCATGCAAATTTGTCTCTCATAGCACTTCTCATAGCCACAGCTGAATGAATATTCCAACCTCCAAATTGTTTTGGATTACACAATTGCTCCCATGCCACATAATGAATGCCCCGTTTGACATCACATTTGTTCCATATAAAGTCTCTACAAAGCTTCTCAAATTCCATCAAAGTCTTCAAAGGAATAAGAGAGTGAGTCATGATAAACACAGGAAGTGAAAGATAAACTGATTTTACCAAACCAATCTACCAGCAAGAGAAATATATCTATTCCCCCAATTATTGATTTTTTTACTGGATTAGTCCACCTTCCTTAATATTCTCAAGGCCAATTTAATACCCAAATACTCAAATTCTTCTACTAGTTTAATTCCCATAAATCTGGAAATATGCACTTTCCTCCTCCTTTCCACCGAACTACCACAAACCAAGGAAGATTTATGGTAGTTGATATTTTGGCATGTCCACTTGCAATTACCCTCCACAATCTCTCTAACCTTCTTCATACTACTCACTTTTGCTTCCATAAAAAGCAAAATATCATCTGCAAAAAGAAGATATGATATCTTCTGGGAATTAGAGGAAATTCTAATACCCACATCAGCACCTCTACTATGGAAAGCGTTAGAAAGAAGTTGAGAACAAAGGATAAAAAGAAATGGTGATAGAGGGCATCATTGACGAAAGCCTCTCTTCCCCTCAATCCAATTAGAATTAGAACCATTAATCAGTATACAATACATGGGATCTAGGATACATTCCTTCACCAAGTTTACAAATCTGGTAGGGAAACCCAAATCTACCATCATCTTCTTCAAAGTTGCCCAACACATACTATCATATGCTTGCTCCACATCAACTTTGATTGCTAAGAAACCATCACTAGCTTTAGAATACCTTAACTTGTTAAATACCTCCTGAGCCAATAGAAGATGGTCTGAGATCGATCTTCCCCTCACAAAAGCCGCCTCTTCTTCAGAAATAACTTCTCTTCACTCAACCAACCTTCTCTTGCTTCTTCTTCTTGTAAATGAAAATTTTCAGCTTTTCGTTTATCTTTCTCCATAAAGAAATCTTTCAATCTAGCCTTGCTCCAATAAAACAAATCCTTCAAAGTTCTTTTGCATTTTTTATTAAGCACTTCCATGTCATCCCCCAAGAAGGGCCTCCTCCACCTACTAGAGACAATATGTTCTGCAGTCTTAAAAGACAACAAAGTATCTTCAAACTTAATGCATCTTCTTCCTCTAAAAATCGAATCATAAATCTTCAATATAATCGGACTATGATATGAAGACACTCTGGCTAGATGTCCTACCAAAGTAATTTGGATTTTGTTGACAGCCAAGTTGTTTAAAATACACCTATCAAGTCTTTCCAGAATTCGTCCCCTACCAATTTTGTTGTTGTAGCAAGTGAATCTTGGACCAATAAACCCAACTTCATGATAGTCATTATCATTCATAAACTTCACCATATCCAAGGAGCCTTGTGAGAAATTAAATCTTCTACCACCCTTCTTGTCTTCTTGAGCCAAAATACAATTAGAATCCTCTCCAATAATAGAAGGAATTTTTCTATGGGAAAACTCCTGAATATACTCCCAAAGAAATCTTCTCTTAAGAGCCTCCTTACTAGCATAAACTGTCGAAATCATCCACACCCCTCTATTGAAGACATTAAGATCACCAATAACACATTGATATGAAGTCTTTAAAACTAAAAAAGAAGCCATATCCGATCTCCATAAAACCATACTTCCACCAGAAATCCCTTCTAAGGGAAGAAGAAAATAATCCCAACCAAGACCCATCATCCTTACAAAAGAGTCTCTGTCCAGAGAAGTGATTTTAATTTCAATCAACACTACAAAGAACACCTTATAGACTTTTATAATTTCCTTCAAATAAAGAGATACCTCCCTCTTTTTGTCCCCTCTACAATTCCAAAATACAATTGATTCCATTAAAAATGTTTGGGGGAAGAGCCCCCAACTCTTTTCTTATTACCTCCATCTAGAAATATGCCTCTAGAATTGCTCTTAATAGGACCTAAACCTTGAGCTCTTTTGCAAGCTTGCATTTCACCAATTCCCCATTTGAGACAACCTCCTTCTCATTTCCCACAACACACAGTCTCTCCTCACAGCCCTTGATATCTCCACCTCCGTCTGAATTCTCAACTACAAGAGGCGCCACTACACTGTTGTTTTCATGACAAACAACAGTAATGGAATTTTTGCATACATCTCCAATTCCATCATCTTCCACCCCATTCAACACATCAAACTTAGTCATATTTACTGAAATAAATGGAATATCAACTCCAGAAAACATACCATTATTAATAACTGCAGCCTCAGCAGAAGTAACATTCTTCACAGCAACATTATTCAAACTAGCAGAATTCCTTCCGAAATTAATCACCTCCTCTTCTCTAGGTATTTCCCCTTCCTCCAAGTGATCTACTCAGCAGCTGTTTCCACTTTATCATTAGCAACAACACTCTGAGTTTCTTTTCCAGCAGCACCATCATGAATTCCCTTCGTTCTCTTCCACTATTTTTTTAACAAATTTCAGTTTATCTTTCTGCACAACCGGTCTTCTATTAATTTTCCTTCTATCCATGATCCAAGGTCCATAAGAGGGCTCAATAACCTCCTCCTGAACCTTTTCTACCTTCTCAACATGCCTTGACCCCCTTCCATCCACATTCTTAACAGAAGCTCCAGAATTCTTTACTTTGCAATTAGATTTCAGATGTCCCACCATTCCACATTCATAACAAAAAGTATAGATTTCCTCACACTCAAATCTTTGAAAGAACCTTCCAGAGATGCTTTCAACTCATACTCCTAAAGGAAGACATTGATCCAACTTAACTCTCACACAAACTCTGGCGAATTCTCTTTTCCCCCACTGAAACATATTACCGTCCATCATCATAGGCTTTCCAACTGATGAAGCAATTATAGCAATATTCACTTCATCCCAACATTTCAAGGGTAAGTGAGGCATTTTAATCCAAATAGGTGAGGTTAAACCTTTCAAAGAAAGAGTAGAAAATTCTAAGGTTTACTTCTCCATTCCCACAATGTGGCCGTTGACAAACCATGGCCCTCCTGACAGAACACCTTCCATCATCTCTGTCGAATCAAAAGAACACAAAAACCAACCCTTCACAAGAGTTGTAAAATGAAAGTTCCCAAAAAGTTTCCACTGTCTCCTTATTTCCCATGCTACTACATGTGAAGGAATTTCCTTCCCAAAAACTTTAATCACCAAAGAATTTTTAAGCTTATTGGAATTTGAAATCTCAACTTCTTCTTTCATTTTCACAGCCTTACCATCTTCTGAGAAGACCATATCCTCCTCCTTGAAATCCAGCATAATATAAGGCTTTCTCTTCCACGGATTAACTTCCATTTCAGCCATTTTTTTAACTGGCATTACCTCACTAACCTTGTCCACAATATCTGCAACAACAGAATCAGACCCCTCTAAGAAATGGCCATTTTTTGTTAACAAAATTACAATCATTCGCATTTATCCCATGGACATGTCCAGATATCGCATTTGAATTGTCGTACCTGTTAACAAATATGTTCATTTCAGAAGATGTCGCTGGATCACAAGAATTTTGATTAGAAAACCTTCTGTCCAACCGTGGGGATAAATACCCTTCATCTTCAACAATAGATTTTCCTTTACCTTCAACAAATAAAACTTTTGTTGACGTATCCGCGATGTTTTCTTTGATCAGCAAAGGCCCATTCGAACATCTGGAACCAAGATTCACTACCTTCAGATTTTCACTAGAGTTCTTATGATTAATTCCGCCAAGATCTTGACTCAAAGATCCAACACCAGCAATACTATTTGCCGCCGCAGATGGCCGGCGGCCATCCACCGCCATCAACTTGACAAATCCTTATCGAAAGGATTGAAAACCGTGAATCAAGAATTCAAAAAATTTTGAATTTTCTCTCTCTAAAAATTAGGTGCTTCTCTCTCTAGACGAAAACCATATGAAAACTATTCCTTAATTATTTCTCTTGCTGCACATCATAAGGTATATTGGGATCCCTAACTTTTTTAGTCAAATTATCCTTATCTTCTCTCTTTATAAACATCTTGTTACATTATAAGAAGAGTAGCTTTATATTACTTCCTTTATATTTCATAGAGTATAACAATTATGTGTTTCTTCTTTAGTTTTTGGTCTACATAGTTAGATAATATAATTCATAGTTTTTAAGTAAATAACCTTTCGAAATTTTAGGCTAACTAATCTCTTGGTTAAGTTGACTTAGAGTCTAAGAACTAGACATGATGAAATCGAATTATTCTACTTCTTTTTAATAGTTCCTTATCTATTACCTTAACAACTTTTTACCCTATTGATTTCCTTTGAATATCTTTTGGGGTCAAATCTCTTATTGAATATCTAACTAAAAATAAACCATGACTATTTTATCAAATGTGCTCTTGGCTGTTCTCAAGATGTAATTAACTTCTCTTGGTTGTTTTAGATAATAAGATTATAATAAAGAGAGAGAGAGAGAGAGAGAGAGAGAGAGAGAGAGAGAGTGAGAGTGTGTGTGTGTATTATCAATTGGTGCATAGTTGATACAATCATTCTCAGGATATTCTCTGGGCCATCAAACCCAAGAAATAGGCATGCCTTTATCCTAAAGTAGATACTCTCGTTGGATTCTATGACGAACAAATTTTTTTTCTTTTTTTTTTCTTTTGCTTTATTTAGATTATGCTAACTTAACACTGTGAGCCATACAAATAAAGCCCAACTTGACAGGACAAAATAATCTCTCACGGACCCACAAAATACCACCTTGTACACAAGTTACGCAATTTAAATCTCTTATATTCTTCACGTGAGAATTTATTCTCCCTTTCTTTTTCTATACACAACCTATTGAAGCATATCCCTGCCATATATGGCACATAATATGCACGTTTATGTGCTCCTCAACTCCAATCATAAGAAACTTTTTTTTTCTTGTTCTCTTCCCTTCTTGAAGTTTCTAATATGAAGCCTATTTGACAGAAAATGATTCTATTTGGTCACCAAACCGTTCAAAGAAAAATGAGTGTGCGCAACATCTTCCGGTATTGAGAGGTATACAACAACGATACATAGCAAAAAAATGACGTGGCACGCTTTCATTCATCTTCGAACGCCGTCCGATAACTGCACATAATAATTAAAAATATTTGACACCCTCGGCACCCAACAAAATTAAATAGGTATTATATGAAAGTTAACAAATTAAAGATAGAGTAGATTGCTTGCAAAGTGTAGCACATAAACATGGCGACAGTTGCAAAGGATCTTGAAATATGCTGCTTCTCAAGTTTTCTCACTGGTTCAATACTCACTAGTGCAGACGATAATCCACTCAATAAATAAATGAGCGTAACATTTCATCAACAGAAACCGATACTACGACTAGAAAATATCTACTCTAAACCCTTCCATCACCATCACAAATCAAAGCAAACAAACAATCATTTACAATAAATAATTAAAAAAAAAAAACTAAAAAGAAACCGGCAACACGTAATAAATACATAGAAAAGAACAGCCAACTACTTAGCAGAGCCAAATCAGAACCCATCACACAGCTCTAGCCTCTAGTAAATAGATATTAATTTTCCTATTCTCTGAGGAGGAAAACGCTGAGCTCAGGCCCACCATGGCCATCAGGATTGATCATGTAGAAGGCCTCGGTGTCCTTTGACCCAACTACCCGCTCAAACATTGCCCTCATGTACATCACCTCCCCCTCCAGCCCATCACCACCGGCCGTTGCCGGCAGCACACCGGCTCCCACCGACACCTTCTCCACTGCACGCAACGCCTTCCAATCTTCAGGCCTGCATTCTCGCCGGAAGGCATATCCGCACCGATTCGATTGGTGAGGGGATTGAAACACCTATAACCTTTATGAGAAGTGGAATAACCTAGGAAAATGCACTCCTGAGAGCGAGGAGATAATTTGTTGGAAGTGAGTGGTTGGAGCCAAGGGAAGCATAGGCATCCAAAGGTTTTTAAGTGATGATAGGAAGGCAATTTATGATGAAGAAGTTGATAAGGAATTTGAAGACGACAGGCTGTGGTCGGTAAAATGTTAATGAGATAATTAGCGGTGAGAAGAGCTTCTGCCCAGAATGTATTAGGTAGATGAGCTGTGTGAAGTAGCGCACGAGTAGTTTCCAAAAGATGACGGTGCTTGCGTTCAGCAAGACCGTTCTGCTCAGGTGTGTAGGGACAACTAAGTTGGTGAGTAATTCCATGTTGGGATAAATAAGATTTAAAAGCATTGCTCAAATACTCACCACCACCGTCTGTCCTCAAAATTTGAATGGAAGTGTTAAATGAGTTTTTAATGAGTTGATGAAAATGTTGAAATGTTGAAAAAGATTCTGCTTTTGAGTGCAATAGATATAGCCATGTGTATCTCGTGGAATCATCTATAAAAACAATATAATATCGAAAACCATTGAATGATGAGACAGGAGCGGGTCCCCAAACATCAGAATGTATTAATTGAAAGGGTTGCATCTGAGGTTGCTGTTGGCAGCTCCAGGAGCATCAAAGGTTGCATCTGAGGTTTTAATTGGAAGCTCAGATGAAAATGCCCCCTCCGCCGCCCATAGAGGGTGCCTACAACTCTTGGCGACCGCCCCTGGCGTCTTGCAATGGCAGAAGCCAGCACAGAGCGAAACCTGGACACTGCTAGTGCCGCCATGAAAACTGCTTTCCTCTTTGAAACTGAAGCGTTAGCAGTGTTGCTGCTACTGCTGTTCCCATGGTGGTGGTTCTGGTTCTGGCTGTTCATCCCTCTCTTCCCCTCCTCCTCACCTGTCGCCATGACGGTCCCCAACGTTTGATGAGAGAAGGATAAAGTGACGAGGTTAGAGTTTAGAGTAGATGGACTTTGGATCCAACGTTTGATGACCAATTGGTTGATTAATTTGTATGCCTACTGGCCATTCTTGTAAGCAATTATGATGGTAGTAGAATCCTGACAAGAGGGAGGGAGGAAGCAGGGGCAGACCCACACCGGTATGAGGAAATTAATGCACGCACACTGAGAGAGTGAGAAAAAGTGTTGATGAAAATGAAGTGACAACGTTTGGTAGGCCATCTTGGTATGAGGTTGAGGCCCACAAATGGGTGGTTTGAAAGAAACGAGTGAAATTAAATAGGAATGACTACACAACTCTTCTTAGCCTATTGGTTAAGAGCTTAGGCTTTCAACTAAGAGGTCCAAGGTTCGACTAGGTACTACTAGGTACCGCTCGGTACTACTCGGTACTACTAGGTACCTCTCGGTACTACTAGGTACCGCGCATTTTTCAAGTAGTTCGGATGATTCGTGTTATCGGGTTATCGGGTAAACAGAGCACACGTTCTCTTCAAGTCGGTGGGGTCAAGATGGGCTCCACGTGACGCGAACCAATTCGTTTGCACACACAGAGCTACGTCCGCACTCCGCACCCAATAATTTCTCATGAGGTTGAGGCCCACAAATGGGTGGTTTGAAAGAAACGAGTGAAATTAAAGAGGAATGACTATTTGTGGGGCTAAAGGCTATTAGGCTGCTGTAGTAGCGTTGCAAGGGGTAAAGCAGGTGATACAGGGAGAGAGGGAAGAATGACATGCAGAGAAATCAGACTACTAGAGTCCAAGGCCTATTAGGAGACGAACAACAACACTTGCATCGGCACCATTTGTATGCCTTTAGTCACCAGGCCGTAAAATTCATTCTCAAACTGAGTAATATCTCAGTAGTTTCAGAAGAAAATAACTATAGAAGTGGTGAACAGTTTGGTTAGAAATCCTAGCTTTTCTTGTAATGCAATTCAAAAAGCGAGGCAATGAGCATCCATAAAGAGAGAACCTTACAATACTGCAGCAAAATATCACAAGAAGATCTCTGATCCTGCATTAATTGCGACACAAAAGCGCTTCGTCTCCCATAATGGAGCCTATGGTGATCGTGCAGTACTGCTTGTTCTTTTCCCTGACCTTGCTATAAGAGTTTGCGTGGCTCAAATGCTCAATATTGGCCGACGGGCCTTGATATTGAGGTGACTGCCAAGTCATACTGGAATACAGATAATGGCTGTGTAGGGTCTTTGAATAGGAGTGACACAGGAGTGTCTTATAAATAGCCCGATACCATTGTATTTTTGTCTTGACTTTCTTCTCTATTCGGTAGCTGTTGATATTGCCAGCTGTATAGCTTCATTTGAATTGTTATCTTGTTCTTTCCCGGGTGTTATTATAAAAACAGACCGGAACATAGCTAAAGCAGATTTTGATGATTTTTGAAGTAAATTCTCTGACTTGTTGTCGAGACATTTTTCGTTCTGTATCCTGTTTGCTTACAGGTGGTGGAGGAGATTCTGTAACCGGTTCGCCCTACCGGTGGTGATTAATCTCCGACGAAGGAAATAGGATCGCTACTCAACGTGATCCCCTGAAGATCGAGTTCCGTTACATTCAGGCAATCCTCCATTCTACAGTTTCCTGTTCTTGAACGGTGTCATTTGGTATTAGAGCCGGCGAAGATGCCGCCTCGAAGGAACCCGCAAAGACCGACGAGAGACGTAATCATTGAGGATTTACAAAGGCAAATCCAGCAGCTGCAGCAACGACTAGCAAGATTTGAACATCAAGAAATAGAGGATGTTCAAGAAGAGGAAGAGGAGGTTAACCCATTTCATCAAGATCTTCATAGTGAAGATGAGGAAAGACGACATGTGCTAGGTCGTGCGAGACGTCCGCGTGATGACAGTGGGGTCAAGGTGGAGTTTCCCGAATTCGATGGTAGATTGGATCCGGATGAATTTGTGAATTGGCTGCACACTGTAGACCGAATTGTTGATTTTAAAGAAATTCCTTCAGAGCGAGTTGTCAAGCTTGTCACCATCAAATTAAAGAAGAATGCTTCCCTATGGTGGGAAAATTTGAAACGAAATCGAGACCGGGAAGGAAAAAGCAAGATCGTGACATGGATAAAGATGAAGAAAGAACTTAAGCGGAAGTATCTGCCGGAAAGACATCGTCAGGACTTGTTCTTGAAACTCCACCGCTTACAACAAAATCAGCTCACTGTTGAAGAATATATTGCGGAATTTGAACAATTGTCCCTCCAATGTGAGCTAGCTGAACCAGAGGAAAATACTATTGCCCGGTTCTTGGAGGGATTACAACCGTCGATTGCCAATGTGGTCCAATTGCAACCATATTGGACGCTACAAGACGTGTTTGATCTGTCTTTTAAGGTGGAAAAACAGCAGCGGCCCAACAGGTGGATTCGTGGTAAAACCCCTGTTCAAGAGGAAGGACCTGATCGAAGTCAAGTCAAGAAAGTTGAGGGAAGGACTACCGGGGTGAATCCTTTGAACAAAGAGGCTACTCGGTCTGCTAATGGAGCATTGAAAATACCAGGAACCACGGGGTTACCTCCAAGAAATTGCTTCAAGTGCCAAGGATTTGTCCACATTTCCTCTGGATGTCCGAACCGAAGGATTGTTACAATAATGGAAGAAGCTGATACTGAGCAAGACATGATTACAAATCCCGAATCGGAGAACAATATGATGACGGAGACCACGGTAATTCCAGCAGATGAAGGGAGTTTACTTGTTCTCAGAAGACTACTCAATTCCCATAAGGAGAATTCGTGTCAGCGCCATAATATTTTTCAAACACGATGCACAGTTGGAGGGAAAGTCTGTCATATGATCATTAATAGTGGAAGTTGTGAAAACGTGGTGTCCACGACCATGGTCAGCAAGTTCGGGTTGCCCACGGTCGACCACCCCAAACCTTACGCATTGTCATGGATAAAAAAAGAGAATGAAGTTCGGGTATCGAAACGTTGTCTCGTAAGTTCACCGAGGAACAAGCTGAGCTCAAGTGACAGGTAGAAGAATTACTGAACAAAGGATTTATAAGGCATAGTGTCAGCCCCTGCGCTGTACCCGCCTTACTGGTTCCGAAACAGGATGGATCCTATAGAATGTTCATAGACAGTCGGGCTGTCAATAAAATTACAGTTAAATATAGATTTCCTATCCCTCGCATAGATGACATCTTCGATCAGTTACAAGGTGCTACAATTTTCTCCAAGCTGGATCTGCGTAGTGGATACCACCAAATACGCATGAGGCCTGGTGACGAGTGGAAAACTGCGTTCAAAACACATGACGGGTTGTACAAGTGGTTGGTCATGCCATTTGGCTTAACCAACGCTCCAAGCACGTTCATGCGTTTAATGAATCATATCCTACAACCATTTCTATATAAGTTTGTAATCGCCTACTTTGATGATGTTCTTGTTTATAGTTCTGATCTCCAGGAGCATCGCATTCATCTTCGACGTGTTCTCGAGCTCTTCCGGGAGCAATAGCTGTTCATTAATCTTGAGAAATGTCAGTTTGTTGTTCCTCAGATTACATTCCTAGGCTATCAACTATCTACTGAAGGGTTGAAGGTTGATCTTACTAAGGTTGAGGCCGTCCGCAGCTGGCCCGTTCCCCAGTCCTTTACAGACATTCGCCGTTTTCATGGTCTAGCGTCTTTCTAGAGGAGATTCATCAAGAATTTCAGTACAATTGCGGCCCAGATGACGGAAATCCTCCGAGCTAATCAATTTGAATGGAACCCGGAAGCACAGGCGAGCTTTGATGACTTGAAACAGAGGTTGTCTTCGACCCCCACATTAATCTTACCTGATTTCGACCAAGCCTTTGAGGTCGAATGTGATGCCTCGAATGTAGGCATTGGTGTAGTCCTAACTCAAGGTGGCCATCTAATAGCTTATTTTAGTGAAAAATTAAGTGACGCAAGGCGCAAGTATTCTACATATGACAAGGAGTTCTACGCTATAGTTAGAGCCCTGCAGCATTGGAGTCACTATTTGCTATCCAATGAATTCGTGCTTTTTTCTGATCATGAAGCTCTACGTTACCTCAGCCATCAGAAGATACTCAAGGCTAGGCACGCCAAGTGGTCTGAATTTTTATCGGCATTCCATTATGTACTGAAACACAAGTCCGGACATCATAAGCAGGTGGCAGATGCGCTTAGTAGAAGGTATGTTCTTCTACAAACGCTGCAGAACCAAGTAATTGGCTTTGAAGTCATACGAGATCTATATGCGGAGGATACTGATTTTGGGGACATTTGGCAACATTGCCTTCAAGGTCCTTTCAAGCTATTTTACATCAAAGATGGATACCTTTTCTTTAGACAGCGTCTGTGCATTCCAAATTGCTCTCTTCGCTAGACGCTCATTTCAGAAAGCCACGAAGGAAGTTTGGCAGGCTTGTATACACCGCTTCCTGTGCTAAGCTCCCCTTGGGTTGACATCAGCATTGATTTCGTTGTTGGCCTACCCCGTACACAAAGGAACAAAGACTCTATTATGGTGGTTGTGGATCGTTTCTCCAAAATGGTCCATTATATTCCATGCAATAAGACGTTGGATGCCACCCATGTAGCTGATTTATTCTTCAAGGAGGTTGTCCGTCTTCACGGAATACCCAAGACAATTACATCTTATCGAGACGTCAAGTTCTTAAGTCACTTCTAGAGGACCCTATGGGGAAAATTCGGCACCCGACTGCAATTTAGTTCGGCAGCTCATCCCCAAACTGATGGCCAAACTGAAACAGTGAACCGGAGTTTGGGAAATCTTCTATGATGTTTTATGGGGAAAAACATTAAACAGTGGGATCTTATCTTAGCCCAGGTTGAATTTGCATTCAACCAGTCTGTTAATCAAGCAACCAAAAGAAGTCCGTTCGAAGTTGCTTATGGGTATAATCCGGTGACGCCACTTAAACTGGTCCCCATTGTACAAAGGGCTGCTTTCAGCACTGATGCAGAACAACGAAGCCTTGAAATTCAACAATTACATCAGCAGGTTCAAGACACAATAGCAAAACACAATGTGAAATGCCAGAAGCAAGCTAATAAGTCTCGACGCCCTGTTGAGTTTAAAGAGGGGGATCTTGTATGGATTAGGCTACGAAAAGAAAGATTTCCTCCTCGAGCTTTTTCTAAGCTAAAATACAAGGCTGATGGCCCTTTTCGTGTAATCAAAAAGATCAACAACAACGCGTATCAGATAGATCTTCCCGGCGATTACCAGATTTCTGTAACCTTCAATGTCGCCGACTTGACGCCTCACTATGATCTGGACGTTTTCCTACCCCGGGAGAATGACACAGGAGTGTCTTATAAATAGCCCGATACCGTTGTATTTTTGTCTTGCCTTTCTTCTCTATTCGGTAGCTGTTGATATTGCCAGCTGTATAGCTTCATTTGAAATGCAATCTTGTTCTTTCCCAGGTGTTATTATAAAAACACACCGGAACATAGCTAAAGCAGATTTTGATGATTTTTGAAGTAAATTCTCTGACATGTTGTCGAGACATTTTTTGTTCTGTATCCTGTTTCCTTACAGGTGGTGGAGGAGATTCTGTAACCGGTTCGCCCTACCGGTGGTGATTAATCTCCGACGAAGGGCATAGGATCGCTACTCAACGTGATCCCCTGAAGATCGAGTTCCGTTACATTCAGGCAATCCTCCGTTCTACAGTTTCCTGTTCTTGAACGGTGTCAAGGAGAGCACTCATAGGGTGGAGAGTTTTGCCAGCTTTATGAGAAAACATACTTCCGAACTGTTGGCGTCTTAGAATTTAGGATCATGTTGGTGAATTTCGAAGATCGTTTTATTTTTTATTTGTATTAAGTCATTTAAAAAAAATTTAAGTATAAATATTTTCTTAATCTTTTTATCCAGATTTGAGATTGACTGTTTTTCAAAAAAAAATTGCTTTAAATTATTATTTTGAAAATATTAAACTATAGCAATAAAAAACATATAATTTATAATACCTATTATTCATATTTTGAATGATCACATCATTATTAATTTAATTTGTTATGTGCTAGAACATTCGTGGATGGTAGAGAAAATAGAGAGTTTAAAATCTTAGTTTTGTATGAAGATCCACTCATACACAGATAAGAGAGCGGATGTAGCGATCATAAGCGACCAATTTTTTTACATGAAAACCTCAGGAAGGGGGAAACAATATGGCATCACTACAAGAAAATCCGTTAGAGAGATATACACTAGAAAATGCGACTCTCAAACCGGCGAAAAATTCACTGGTATTTTACCAGCAGAATATCCTCCTTTGATTAACCAGCAAAATTTTTGCTGAGATTTAAAAAGTTTTAGGCGTAATTTGCGCCGGTTATTACCGGCGGAGTTACCGACTAATGTTGCGCCGGCTTACTTAAACTCGAGGACTGTTTATCGACGCATTAACTGCCGATAAGGTAACTGACAGATACTCCGCCAGAAAATTTGATGGAAAGGGCACTATTTCGACCTGGCCGCGTTCTTTCTTCTCATTTACTTCTTCTTCCCTCAGTTAGGTCTCGTCCGAGAGCGTTCGAGAGCTACCGCGAATGCGAGAACCTCGCCGAGTTGCACCGTTCGCCGCCGTGGATTGCCTCTACTCACTGCCTCTCATTTCTTTCTTCTTCCCTCGCTTAGGTCGCATCTGTGAGCTGCCACAAACGCGAGACCTCGCAGCCTTTTACCGCTGAACTTGCACCGTTCGTCGCCGTCAATTGCCTCTACTCGCAGTCGCCGGTAAGAGAAGGTCGCTGCCTCCTTATCTTTGTATTCTTTTTTGCGTTTGTTATGGATGTTCTCACTAGGCATTTGCAAGAGAAGGAACTTGGTGTATGTTATTATTGTGGTTATAGATGTTCTCACTACAAATTTTTAAGAGAATCTTGTTGCGTATCTATTTTTAGAAATAAAATTTTAATGATTGCAAATACTTCTGTTTTACTACGACTGCCTTGCCTACTAACATTTCAGATCCACAGGATCAAGACTGCAATTTGAGCCAGCTCAAGATTGGGTAAATTAGGTCTGAATTAGTCTGTAATTTTTCCTTTCTTGAGTTTATTGTAAACGGTGTGGTTCCTGATGCTAAGTAACATTGCACACATACACTTGGGAGAATTTTTCTGTCTAACTTAGAGTTCTCTTTTTTTAGTACATCGGTCAGGACGATTCCCATATCATCCTGGACAATCAGCTTAAAACATAAACCCTAATTAGGGCATCCTGGTTAAGGCAGACGTCATTAAGCACATCATCTTCGATGATATTGGTATCGGCCGGGACGATAGGCTCAAATCAGAAAGAATCAGTCACCATATCTATTTAGATATTATTTATTTTTGGACATCGTCCAGGACATCGTCGTGGACGATGCACACAATTATGCCTAAATTAATCTGGTAATTAAGAAAACTAATTAAGTCTTGATTGATACGATCAAATTGTCCTAGACGATCGCAGGATCGACTGGGACTATCAGTTCAAAATATCTTAGTTTCTCCTGAACGATTAACATCGAATAGCTTTATTTAGAGCGATACTCTAGATGATTTTCCTCGGATTTGAGCTAATCGGCTAGGACGATCGTGAGATCGGCCTAGACGATCAAGCTAAATTTTCATCGTCCTATCATCCTTTTAGAGCAATTGTATGGATTATATTCACATAATTGTACTTATTGTCTAGGATGATATTATATCGTCCTTAACAATATGACCAAAATTCTTCTGATCATCCCAAACCGACCGGGCTGATTGAACAAAATTTACGCTGATCGGCCAGGCTGATATCCCTATCGGACTGGATGATAAAGTCGATTTGTATAAAATAAGAGCTATACTAAAGTTATTCTATTTAAGAACTCTTATTCTACCCTTTGGTAGATCTTTTGCTGCTATCTTGACCTGAGAGAGCCAAAAGGATAGGGAGAGTAAGGGAGAGAGAGAGATGATCTTTTGAGGGGGAGTTTATGAGGGAGTTCACAAAGGTTGCTCCAAGCAAGGATCCATCGTCGTCTTCTCCAGTTGTCATCCTTAATTCCTTGGGGGTTCTAGAGAGGTAAGCTTCAGCATCTGATCGAGGTTCTCTGCCTGTTTCAGGAAGAAGAAAAAGGAGTTGGGTTCTCTGAATGCTTTTGGAGGAAGCAAAAAGAGTTAGGTTCTCTACCTCACCTGGGTTGGTGGAAAGGAGGTTTGTATACGCTTCTCCTCCTTGCTGTGGGGGAAAAAGGAGAGACACTGAATTTAGTGCAATACTCGGAGGGTGCCTCCGGGGAGTGGACGTAGGTCGTGTTGACCGAACCACTATAAATCTCTTTATTCTTTATTACTGCTTCCGCATTAATTTTTCGCAATTTGATTTCTCTGGTGAATCTTAGTTTTTGTTTTAAGATGGTATTTTGATCGTTAAAAGAATTTTTTAAAAGACTGAAATGTTAAATGTCTTTAAGATGGGGTGTTTCATCACGAAGCTCGTCTAGAAAAATATCATTGAAATTAGAGAGTGCTGAGATTATAATAGGTATCTGAGTCTCGTCAGAGTCTGATATGACTTCCTTTACATGTAACAAGAGATGGAAGATCTTATTAAAAATTTCTTTTTGAAAGATTCAAAATTCTGCAATCAGTGTTATTGGGATCAAATAAGAAGGCACAATGGGTGTACTAAAATTTGCCTTGTTGCGAATCTATTTTTCATGGAATATAATTTTGATGATAGCAAATACTTCTGTTTCTCTACGACTGTCTTGCCTACTAACATTTGGTTCACAAGATCAAACTACAATTTAAACCAGCTCAAGATTTGGTAGAATAAGTCTGAGTCAGTTTGTATACTTTTCCTTTTTTTGAGTCTTTGTAAACGATGTGGTTCCTGATGCTAAGAAACCTTGCACACACACTTGGGGGAATTTTTTTTGTCTGATTTAGAGTTTTCTGTTTTTGCTCACATCGTCCAGGATGATCCAAAAATTGGCTCGAATGATCAGTTAAAATGGAAACCCTAATTAGGGCATCCTAGTGAAGGAAGCCATCATTAAGCACATCATCCTGGATAATATTTATATCGACCGGGACAATAGGCTCAAATCAGAAAGAATCAGTCACCATATCTATTTAGGTATTATTTATTTTTGGACATCGTCCAGGACATCGTCGTGGATGATGCACACAATTATGTCTAAATTAATCTGGTAATTAAGAAAACTAATTAAGGCTTGACTGATACGATCAAATTGTCCTAGACAATCATAGGATCGGCTGGGACAATCAGTTCAAAATATCTTAGTTGCTCCTGAACTATTAACATCGAATAGCTTTATTCAGATCCTCTAGATGATTTTCCTCGGATTTGAGCTAATCGGCTAGGACAATCGTGAGATCGGCCTAAACGATCAAGCTAAATTTTCATCGTCTGATCATCCTTTCAGAGCGATTGTCTGGATGATATTCACAAAATTGTACTTATTGTCTAGGATGATATTATATCGTCCTGAACAATATGACCAAAATTCTTCTGATCGTCCCAAACCGACCGGGCTGATTGAGCAAAATTTATGCTGATCGGCCAGGCTGATATCCTTATCGGCCTGGATGATAAAGTTTATTTGTATAAAATAAGAGCTATACTAAAGCTATTCTATTTAAGAACTCTTGTTCTACCCTTTGGTAGATCTTTTGCTGCTATCTTGACCTGAGAGAGCCAAGAGGATAGGAAGAGTAAGGGAGAGAAAGAGATGATCTTGTGAGGGGGAGTTTATGAGAGAGTTCACAAAGGTTGCTCCAAGCAAGGATCCGTCATCGTCTTCTCAAGTTGTCATCCTTAATTCCTTGGGGGTTCTAGAGAGATAAGCTTCAGCATCTGATTGAGGTTCTCTGCCTGTTTTAGGAAGAAGAAAAAGGAGTTTGGTTCTCTGCCTGCTTTTGGAGGAAGCAAAAAGAGTTAGGTTCTCTACCTCACCTGGGTTGGTGGAAAGGAGGTTTGTATAGGCTTCTCCTCCTTGCTGTGGGGGCAAAAAGAGAGACATTGAATTTAGTGCAATACTCGGAGGGTGCCTCTGGGGAGTGGACGTATGTCGTGTTGACCGAACCACTATAAATCTCTTTATTCTTTATTATTATCTTCGCATTAATTTTTTGCAATTTGATTTATGTGGTGAATCTTAGTTTTTGTTTTAAGATCGTATTTTGATCGTTAAAAGAATTTTTTAAAAGACCAATTAACCTCCCCCCCCCACCCGCCGCCCTCTTAGTTAGCCTTGGGACTAGTTCACAAGGGCTTAACATCCCTAACAAACTTTCAAGTGCCTTAAGTGCACTTTCAATTGTATCTTGTTATATATGCTTTTAAATTGTTTTTATTTAGGATGTTCTCACTAGACATTTGCAAGAGAATGAACCTTGGTGTATTCATTTGCTTATGTTATGGATGTTCTCACTAGACATTTATAAGAGAATGTATCTTAGTGTATGCTTTCAATTTTTTTTTGTTATGGATGTTCTCACTAGACATTTGTAAGAGAATGTAGGTCAATCTTATAGTCTAAAGGTTTTTGCATAAGAAGATCTAAAACTTAATATATGGAGTTTATTTTTAGTTATAATAGACCTAGTTGAGGGATTGTGACTTTGGGTAATGAACTCATTTATAAAAGTACATGTTTTAATTAATATCTTTGATCTATTTATGATAAAATAGATAGGGATATTATTTGTAAAATTCAAGTTGGATGGTGGAAGAAGAGGAATGCATTGGGCATTTTTGTGTGAAAGAAAAGTCCCTCTCAAACTAAGCATAATTTTAAGTTAAGTGTTACAGAGATGAGGATGCTCAGGTGGATGACTAGTGGATTTATCCTTATAGACATGATACAAAAATAGCATTTATGTGAGAAGGTTGGAGTAGCTCTGGTGGATGATAAGATTAGAGAGAGTCGCTTTGGATGGGTTGGTCACATAAAACGACGGCCTTTCAATCACTCTAAGACTCTTTTTATTTTCCCTAAATAGATACCTTTTGATCACTCAATCTCTCTAATATCTTTGCATGCCATATATTTTCCTTCAAAAAATTGTTACAATATTATCTAATATATTCATATTATATATAGGTTATATTATGGATATCCTAACTCAAAAAAGTTGAATGTAGAATCGATTGACGCAAGGACAAAAGAAATTAGCATATGTGTTCATTAGAGGGGTGAATGTTTTCTTTCAGACAGCTTCTCAACTGCCCAGCTTCATCTCAGATGGAAAGTTTCGTTGTTCATGTTCTAAATAAAAAAATTAGATGCACCTAAGCTCATATGATGTAAGTGTTAATCTATACCATCGAGGCTTCATTCCAGAATATTGGTATTGGACTTTTCATGATGAGTATGAACCATATTTCAATTTTCAATGCGGCCCATCAATAAGTGCTAATATAACTGAGGAAAAAAATATCCAACATGATCTTGAAGACTTAATTTATAATGCAACTGGAGCACAATTTGAACAATATATAGAAGAGTCACCTGATAAGGAAGCATAAATTTTTTATGATTTATTGCATGTTTCCTAACAAGCAATATGGAAGAGGTGCACCACTCACTCAGAGTTATCCGTTGCTATTAACATGTTAAGCATCAAGGCAAAATATAATGTTGCTCATAAATATTTTAATCAATTCATTGGAATGCTTAAGGAAATTAATTCAACATATAACATAATTCCTACATATTTATATCAGACTAAGAGGTTGGTTTCCAAGCTTGGTTTGGCATACACAAAGATAGATTGTTGTGAAAATAAATGCATGTTACTCTATAAAGATGATCAATTAGAGATTGCATGTCGTTACTACAACACACTGAGATTTAAACCAAAATCTATCATGAAAAGAAAGCTAAATGAAGTACCAGCCAATAGGTTATTTTACTTACTTATAATTCCTAGACTATAATGATTATATGCATCCATGAGATCTGTTACATATATGAAATGTCATAAAGAACATATCTTAGAATAAACTTTTATTATACATCCATCAGAAGTAGATGCCAGGAAACACTTTGATCATACACATCCCACCATCGCCTCAGAATCAAGAAATGTAAGATTAAGTTTATGCCCATATGATTTTACTTAATTTAGCCAGTATGCTTCACCTTACTCATATTGGCCCCTCACACCATATAATCTTCCCCCAGAGTTCTGCATGACAAATCCTTATATGTTTCTAATGCTTATCATTCTAATGCAACATAATCTAAAAGTAAAGATCGATGTATACTTACAATCATTAATTGATGATTAAATTTATGATGGAAAGAGCGAGTAAGTACATATGATATCTCCATCAAATAGAACTTTATTATAAGGGTAACATTACTTTGGAAAATTGGTGACTTTCCCGCATATGGTATACTCTCAGGTTGGAACACTTCTGGAAAATTAGCTTGTCCACATTATATGGAATATACAATGTCATTCACTTTAAAGCATGGAGGGAATAACACTTGGTTTGACTGTCATTGCATATTCTTACCTACAAGTCATCCTTTCAGGATAAATAAGGATGCTTTACTAAAGATAAAATTGTTATGTTACTTCCTCCACCTAGATTAACTAGCGAAGAAATATTTGAAAGAGTAATGTCCATACCCATAATAGTGGATTCTCCAATATTAGCTGATTACAAATTTTCATGATACTATGTTAATATAATTGGACTAAAAAAATATTTTTTTGGTCATTACTATATTGGAGGATAAACTTGATCAGAGATTACTTAGATGTGATGCATATAGAGAAAAATATCTTTGATAATAATCATGGACATCAAAGATAAATCTGAAGACAACATAAAAGCTAGGATGTAGTTAAAGGAGATTTATAGGAGAAAAGCATTATAATTGAGGGATGGTGGATATGAAAAAAATTTTTA
The DNA here is from genome assembly GCF_001605985.2 of Dendrobium catenatum. Classification (NCBI taxonomy): domain Eukaryota; kingdom Viridiplantae; phylum Streptophyta; class Magnoliopsida; order Asparagales; family Orchidaceae; genus Dendrobium; species Dendrobium catenatum. The sequence continues at coordinate 545,347 of NW_021318576.1, read as the reverse complement.
ACCAAAAGCTCCTTTCACCTTCACTTTAGAGCAGAGGTGAGTTGTTTGTAAATGGGTGAAGACTCTATGGGTACTTGATGAATATTTTTTAAATCTAAACAGATGTGTTGATATAAGAACAGGGAGATTATTTGGTATGAAGAGTCATCACTATTACATTTTAATGTAATATTTACTACCAACTACCATTAGTTATCCGCCAGATCAAATTTTAAAGCCCTTGATCGAGCTAAATATCTTCTTCAAAGATTTATACTTTTCAAAACTAAATACAGAGCACTTGATTCTTATAGAGCAGATATCCATTTCATTCTATATAAACTTGAGAAGATATTTCATCCAGCTTTTTTTTACTCTATGGAGCATCTACCCATATATTCACCATATAAAGCTAGAGTCAATGGACCTATTCAGTATCAGTGGATGTATCCTTTTGAAAGATATTTAAATAAACTTAAGCAGAATACAAAGAAATAAAGCACATCCTAAAGGCTCAATATGTAAAGTATATTTAATGTATGAGATAACCCATTTTTGCTCGTATTATTTTAAAATAGTATCACAATCAAGTCAGAGCACTACACCTAAAAATGTTTGTCATCAATCGTTAAATTTAATTGTATTCAATTGTAGTGGTGAACCCACAGGTGTTAGTACCAAGCACTATTTGACTGATAAGGAGATGCGAGTTTCCACATTGTATGTCTTGCTTATCTATGATAAAATTGAGTCATATCTCGAGTAAGTATGAATAAGCTTGCTCATAAATATGTAACTCATAAATTTAATCTAAACTTTAATATTTACAAGAGTTTTATTGATGGTTTGAATACAATAGAACAAGTAGAGGTCCAAAAGATAGTGGAAATAAAATTCCCTATTTAGTTTAAAAATATAATATATATTTCAACTATTCATTTCAATTAATATGTTTTAATTAGTTAATAAGTGTGTTAATAATATACTTTACCTATTAACTAAGTGCACACTCAAGATAGTAATTTGAAGTATCATGGGCTACTTGATATAGCTTGGGAACCAAATAGAGCAGTGAAATATTATCCATTTTTTTTTGTTAATCGTTATAAATTCCAAACAAAATTTTGATATAAAGATAGGAAAATAGAGAATTGGTGTATGTGTAAGAGGAAATAACCATATAGGTGATGATTTTGAGTACTACAGGGTATTACAAGAAATATTACAATTGGAATATCTTGGTCATACAAATAATGTGTATCTATTCAATTGTGAGTGGTTTGATCTAGTACATAATAAATGTACAATAATACATCCACTTTATAATATAAAAGAAGTTAAGAGGGGTAGAAGATATTTAGAGTTTAACTTATTCATCATTTATAATCAGGCAAGCGAAGTATATTTTGATAACTATCCGAGTTGAGTACGAAGAAAAAAAGATTGGCTCGTAGTTATGAAGATCAAACCTAGGGAAGTTATTGAGAAGATTACATCAATACCACTAGCATATTAGAAGAGTTTATGTAAAATTTAAAAGATCTTACTAATAATGTGGATGATCAAATTAGAACTACTGAGAGAGAGTTATAATTAGAGGAAGTAGATTTAATTATAGAGGAAAGTCGTGAGGAATTTGATAGTGCTGTAGAAGTTTCATCATATGAAAGTGAATCAACATAAGGTAATTTTTTTTTGTACTTTATTGCGGGCTTCGAAAATTTAACCCCAAACTCTGCCAGCTTTGCTTTTTTCTTTTTAGGGGGAGTTTTAACGGAATTAGGTTCTAGGGTAAATTTTGGAAGGTAGATGCATTTGTAAATAAGACACTACTGAGAAATTTTGCCCTCAATTTGTGAGGATTTTATGATGTGAGTTATGATTTCCTATAGGCTTAAGCCCCTATAGTTAATTACCTTATGTTAACGAGAGAGAACTTTCGATTAAGGCTAGTCATCAATAAGATACATAGAGATACGTGTTATCTAGCATATAGTAATTGCAATAGGCATTTGAAATTCAAAGGGTTTGATATTTAAAATTTGAAATTTCACCATCTTACACTTAAAGTGGATGGTGGGGTAATGGATGATGGACCAAATCAAGATCTCATGGTTCTATTTTCCTAGGCCATCGTGGTCCTTATTTTACTTAGTCAGAGGAGGTAGTTGACCCAACTTGATAGAAGGATACTTGTCAGTAGTCATGGATTACTTTGTTCAAGAGTACCTTGTAGACCTAGGGTGAATGTTTGTCTAAGGGGCCAAATTTGAATTCACCTTAGCTATCAAAGGGCTTTATGCCATATCGATCATATCTTATTGAATCATATCTCAAGGATTTGATGCCACTAAGGAATGTATCAACTTTGATAATAACTGATATTTTATTATGCCATTTGGCGGAAAAAACACTAGATGCAGAAGGCACCGGGTCATAACCGTTTATTCTATGTTGTCATTTCATGGAAAAACCACCAGTTAAAGGATACGTACCAAATCCTTACTACAGAAGATTGTTTGATAATGGATCCTAGTGATATTTTTTATCAAGCATTTAACTTTATATGAGTTGAAGTTATATTCGAATTTGTCCATCTCGGCAAACTATTGTTGAGGGTGGATGGATTTTACTTTAAGTATTGATGGATTTATTTTAATTTTAAATATTTTTAGTTTGGATGATTTTTTGGAAATTTTTATGGAGTTTTAGAGTTATGATGAGAATTTGGGTAGTATTTGATTGTATTTAAAGTCAACCCCTCTGGTTGAGATTTGTATTCAATGTGGCCATCATCAGGGGTAACTTTGAGGTCACTTATATTTTATTTAAATTTTGGTGGAAGCTTGAGAACATTTTAAAATGTTTGGAATTAACCCCTTCGATTGAGATTTACATTCAATATGACCATCATCGAGGTATTTGGGGTCATTTCTATTTTTGGCTTGAACCTTATCCACTTTACCGAGTTATCAACAGATGATCGAGTTTCATAGACTTTATGTATTTGTTAGTGAATTTTCATTATTATAGACCTTGAAGGCCTAATATGAATGTATTAAAAAATATATCAGTCCCTATAATTACATACTTGTCTAATGATTCAAATACTATTGACTCATATTTACCTGCTTAAGAGGATCGGGTTTCATAGGCTTTATGCCTTTATTAGTGAATTCTCTTGATTATAATCCTTGAAGGCCTAATATGAATATATTAAAATAAATATATCGGTCGCTACAAACATATATTTATTTGATAGATCGAACCATGTCGTCTCCTATTATTCTGCATAAAAGGATCATGATCAAACTTGAATTCACTTATTAACCCGCGCAACATCCCTAGACGTCAAGTGCGTACTAATAACATGCTCGCCGGTGCCCATACATATGTTTGATTACATTTACCCTTTTTTTGTACCAATGTGTATACAATTACGGTGCATGTGTGAGGATATTTTGGCCATTTAACAGTTCTTCTACAACATCCTGTAGAAGCTCGTATTTGTTGAAGTTCTTCAGTATTCATCCACAGATGATATGTTGAATGCACAACGGCTCTCCCACAGCATCCCATAGGAATTGATGTACATTGTAGTATTTCTATATTTTCTCAAGGGTTGTATGTTAGATGCACTGCCATCGATAATGATTTGATATGGCTTTTATTTCTAGAACTCGTATAGGAATTAGTGGGTAACTTCTTGATTATATCATCATCATCGTTTCTATTATTAGCTTAAATAAAGAATCAATCATCTTAACCTTGGATGATTGTATTTTTACTGAAGTACCATACTTCAAAATCAATGGTCATTCCTTAGAATCCCTTGCCATCGAGTGTAGACATGTCATTGCATTTTTTTTAATCTATAATTTTGCTCTCATTTATTTGTGACATTCATGTTAATTGTTGCTTAAGAACATTACATTGGATGTGTAGGGATATTCTTCAATAGCTCATAGGAGTCTGGTACTTGTTGTGATGTTTTCAATATTTACCTATAGATGATATGCAGTGTATGTGGCAGCTCTCTTACCATATCTCGTGGGAGCTTGCATCTGCTGGTGGTATTTTGTATTTATCTTTGGATGGCATAATAAGTTTCAAATAATAGTTTGTATGATCTTATATTTTTATAAAATTTCCATATCATACTCATTATTTTTATTTGTACATATGTCAATGTATTCATTTGCAACTCAAGGTTGACCACATATTGAATTACATTCATCAATAATCTGTTCGTACTTGTTTATTTAGCGAGTTATTATATGTTGATTATTATCATCTCTAAATTATATGTCGTTGCGTTCTCCACTGACTTCTTCATATACATTGGCTAACGGATCATCAAATTCATTCTATGTTAATCTCCAATATTTATAGTGAAATGTGATTTTCCTACTATTATTGCTTGACTGCGAATGGCATGTTATATGCATATCCGTGTTCACAAATATCCACGAGTCTCCTATAGTGACTTGTGGATGGACTATTATTTATGTTTTCAAGCCATATATTCATTAGTATTCATTTCATTGTAGTTCATGGATGCTCACAAGTCTCCTACAGTCTCTTGTAAACCTTCATCATGAATCTTCTGGTACTCCAAGTATCTATGTTCATTGTAATTCTTCCAATGCCGCTTGTCAAATAACATCTAGTGATAATGTTAATACTTCCATCAAAGCTTGTTTCCCTTGCCTTCCATAAACTACAATGTTCATACTACAAGTTTTCTTCTTTTGTCTGCATATGAAATTTTATGTGTATGATGGATTCTTAATCCTCACCAGTTGTTTGATTCTCATTATTATTAATGAATGGCTCATTATATACTTTACAATTCCATTGTCACTTGGCATGTTTTCTTGTAATTGAGTGTGGATTTACTACGAGTTCTTAGCATATGCTTGCATATGAAATGTCACAATCATTTCATGTTCATTATAGATTGCTTAAGTCAATAAATTTGCATGAACCTTTACAATCATTTGTGAGTGAATGATGCTAAAGATCACACGCTCTTCATTATCTTTGAATACAACTTATAGTTTGCAAGGGACTTATGTGTGGATGGTAATTTCACTATGTACCTTTTGTCGATTGCTTGGCACCAATCATCTTCAATCATTTAGGAGCATGATTGAGGTACATTTGTTGTATTCATGGCATGCCTAATTTTGTTCTATCAATTTCTAATTATGAGTGACATATGCCATATATTACAAACCAACTATCATGCTCCAAAGTTCTCATATAATGGCTTTGTAACCAAGCCATACCTTCTTACAATTTTCTTTTTGTGTGTTCACCAACATCACCAGTTCAATTGAGATGATAATTGCAACTTTTCATTGTCCAAAAATCTCATATTAAATCATATGATCAATTCATGCATGAATCTTTGATTTTATCATTCATATAGTTCATGATTTTTATTTTAAATATTAATCTTTAATCCAAGTTGGATTCAAAGTCATTTATTCAATGCTTATTTGAGTCCATTATTTAAGTTTCAAATTATTTGTATTTGATGTTTAAATAAGTATTCAAATAAAGTCCAACTCCAAGTTTCAAATCAAAATTTCAAATTATCTAAATCCAAGTCCCATGTTTCACTGAAAATTTCAAGCCCAAGTCCTCATTTGTCCTTTGAGTTCAATAAAGCTCAAGTGCAAGTCCTTATAGTTTAAGTCCAAATTTCGACAGCCTCCCAGCATCTCTCCCATTTAGTGGAAAAACCAAGAGACAACCTTCCCCTCAACGCTACATAAGCTCTTCAGGTAGATGTTGGGGGACATCGTGGATATACTTTCTTTGATCCCTGCTACGCTACATGAGAATTTAGGGGTATTTGAGTACTTGTTGAAAAGAGCAGTGATTTTTCCATGTATGAGTACTTATTTTTGGTCTCCCTCACGCAACATGAGTGCTCCGGGGATTACATATCTCATCGCCAGCATCGCACTGGTTTCCCTCCCCCCTTGCTATGTGAGTGCATAGGGAGGTTTGTCGACTCATCACAATCCATGAGAGGAGAATTTTTTAGGTTAGAAACTTATACTTTCACGTAGGGGTGGCAGTGACGGTGGAGCAAATGCACAAAAGGAAAATACTCTCTTTCTTTTTTTTAAATATCTCTCTCTCTTTACATCCATAAACTCATTAACTAACATCAATAATATAAATATAATATTATGATTATTCATAATCATGTTACTAATAATAGTATCATTATTATGAATAATGATAATATTAATAAAATGATACCATTATTATCATAATAATAGTAATCATAATATTATGATAATAATATTGACATTAATGTAATATTAGAATTAATATTAAATGAAATTAGTGTCAAGATATTGAGGTGAGAGAGAGATCACCTAAATTGAGTTTGATTTAAGATGAAAAGGGTTGGGCTGCTACATGTGGTGAGATAAGGAGCTGAGTTTGAGTAAGGGCTCAATTTGGGTTAAGTTCAGATAGACATAAAGGTAGCTCAGCAGTGTGGTTAAGGTCCTGCAGCTGGATGATGTTCAAAGAGAGGATGGGACCGACAGGTTAGGGCAGGCCTGCGAGTAGTTGATAAATAGAATCAGATGGAGAGGAGGCAATCGACTGGAGGATGATTTGTGGGGTTCAACCTTGTGGAGTTAAGCTCGGCTACTATAAGAGGTAAATCGATAGGGGTTTGGGTAAGCTTCATGTAGGAGTTAGGTTTTGAGGCAATTATTTCATCCTTGGGTTGGAGAGGCGAAGTTGATGTGGTTTGGTCATGTGTAAAGATGGAAGAAGATGAACTGGGCATGAGATTGGCTTGGAGGAGAGCAGAGGGGAAATGCTTGGGAAGAGGCAGAATTGGTGTTGCTTGGGGTCGGGGTTGAACAGGGGGTTGATGGGGCTTTGTCTCTAGCTACAAGGATTCGATGGGATAAGATAAAGGTCGTGGAGTGGAAGAAGCATCGAAGGGTTTTTTTCCTTCTCATTCTAATAATGAGATTATGAGCTTCCTGTAGAATGAGTAATTACGGGATACGTCATGTACGGTGTTGTCACCAAATCACAGAGTTAAGCAGGATTTAAGCAGTGTCTTGGCGGGATTTTGGGGACTCGATGGGTACAAGGTATGTCTTTTTCCCAATTTTTTGGTTCTATATACAGAGATCAATAAATGCCCCCCAAAAAATGTGGTATATTTCTATAGCGAACCACAATTATTGTAAGTTGAATGACCTTATGGATCCCCAAATATTTGCTTTGGATGTCACATATGGGTTTTTATTTAGTGAATCTCCAAAAGTTTCCTTAGATTTCACACTAAGATTTTCATTCTATAGATCTTCAAGAGTATATCTCTATGTTTTCATGGATATTTAGAAGCACTTATAATCATCCATATGAAACACATGCTAGCTTAGGTCAAGTAGAAATCTATGGAATGTAATAGTGCTTCATACTCAGATCCCTAGAGTGCTACTTGGTAGATTGATGATAACATATATCATTGTTACTTCCTGCTCTTCTTTTTCCACCATTGTCACTTTAGTTTTTAACATTTTTTCACGAGCTCAACATTTTAATCTGCCACATTCATGCATGGATGTAATATTTCTACCGCATATACACAAGCATTGCTCAAAATTTGCCCAAGCTTTATAGATTCTTCGCACGGCGGGTCTTTGCTGCCTCATAAACTGGTTGTATTTTGCTTATATTATACTATATATCGATAGCACATTCAGTTTACTAAGGATCTTCCATTTTCCTCTCCTTTAACTAAATTTAGAAAAAAAAATTAAAATATTTATTTGGTGATCTCGGCATGCGGCATTATGTCGATCCAAATAAATATTTAAAATCCCCCAATCTTTAGGGACACATGTAGATACCAACTATGATATTCTTTCCATGGCTTTAGCTTGAGTTATGAGGTTTTGATTTCTTCTATCCTATTCTTTATTCTTTTACCCTTTGCTTATAGCTTTGACAAACTTGATGAAGGAGTTGATGCCAGAGATCTAAGCCTTTTAAGTTTATATTATGTCAGTGGCGAGAAGCCATCAGTTCAGAGCTTTGTGCATAACATACTTGTTGATGACAAAATCTTCTTAATTCAGCATTAGAGTTTATATGAACTTTGGGATAATTTCTTCAGTCCTTTACTTTATGCTTTGATGGTCTTTTTGAAGAAAGTTCCTTCAATCAAGTTTGTCATCAACATGTAGGAGTTAGGTTTTGAGGCGATTATTTCAGCCTTGGGTTGGAGAGGCGAAGTTGATGTGGTTTGGTCATGTGTAGAGATGGAAGAAGATGAACTGGGCATGAGACTGGCTTGGAGGAGAGCAAAGGGGCAATGCTTGGGAAGAGGCAGAATTGGTGTTGCTCGGGGTCGGGGTTGAACAGGGGGTTGATGGGGCTTGGTCTCTAGCTACAAGGATTCGATGGGATAAGATAAAGGTCGTGGAGTGGAAGAAGCATCGAAGGGTTTCTTTCCTTCTCATTCTAATAATGAGATTATGAGATGCCAGTAGAACGAGTAATTACGGGATACGTCATGTACGATGTTGTCACCGAATCACAGAGTTAAGTAGGATTTAAGCAGTGTCTTGGCGGGATTTTGGGGACTCGATGTGTACAAGGTATGCCTTTTTCCCAATTTTTTGGTTCTATATAAAGAGATCAATAAATGCCCCCCAAAAAATGTGGTATATTTCTATAGCGAACCACATTTATTGTAAGTTGAATGACCTTATGGATCCCCAAATATTTTTTTTGGATGTCACATAGGGGTTTTCATTTAGTGGATCTCCAAAAGTTTCCTTAGATTTCACACTAAGATTTTCATTCTATAGATCTTCAAGAGTATATCTCTATGTTTTCATGGATATTTAGAAGCACTTATAATCATCCATATGAAACACATGCTAGCTTAGGTCAAGTAGAAATCTATGGAATGTAATAGTGCTTCATACTCAGATCCCTAGAGTGCTACTTGGTAGATTGATGATAACATATATCATTGTTACTTCCTGCTCTTCTTTTTCCACCATCGTCACTTTAGTTTTTAACATTTTTTCACGAGCTCAACATTTTAATCTGCCACATTCATGCATGGATGTGATATTTCTACCACATATACACAAGCATTGCTCAAAATTTGCCCAAGCTTTATAGATTGTTTGCACGATGGGGCTTTGCTGCCTCATAAACTGGTTGTATTTTGCTTATATTATACTATATATCGATAGCAAATTCAGTTTACTAAGGATCTTCCATTTTCCTCTCCTTTAACTAAATTTAGAAAAAAATTTAAAATATTTATTTGGTGATCTCGGCATGCGGCATTATGTCGATCCAAATAAATATTTAAAATGTCCCCAATCTTTAGGGACACATGTAGATGCCAACTAGGATATTCTTTCCATGGCTGTAGCTTGAGTTATGAGGTTTTGATTTCTTCTATCCTATTCTTTCTTCTTTTTCCCTTTGCTTATAGCTTTGACAAACTTGATGAAGGAGTAGATGTCAGAGATCTAAGCCTTTTAAGTTTATATTATGTCAGTGGCGAGAAGCCATCAGTTCAGAGCTTTGTGTATAACAGACTTTTTGATGATAAAATCTTCTTAATTCAGCATTAGAGTTTATACGAACTTTGGGATAATTTCTTCAGTCCTTTACTTTATGTTTTGATGGACTTTTTGAAGAAAGTTCCTTCAATCCTCACTCAGATTTGTTGAAGGATTTACAGGTTTTGAATTCGATTGATTGACCAAATATGGGTAGAATCTTGATCCTTAACCACTTGAGGAGATTTTAATCTAAGTCACTTGAGTTCATTAGATTAGGATAGCTAGGATTTGATATTTCTTCATCCTCTAGTTACTAAAATGGAGGTTCCTCTACAACTGCCTTTTATATGGTGTGTTGAGTAGATGGAGCTGCCAGCGATCCGATCATATTTGGGCTTATTAGATCTAACATCTTACATCCATTCAGGCTTCAGACTTGAGCTATAAGAAATGCGCTTCCTAATGCTGATTTTACTAAAGTTGTTAGATTTAGAGTGATTTTTTGTGGTTGAAGATTTGGAGCATATGTACATTCAGTAATTATTTGCAACTCTTGCTTCCTGCTAGAACTTTAATTCTCCATACAATTAGAAGAATTTGGTTGACTACGATCACTTTAACTTGTCGAGTTGGATTAGCCTTCATACTTCCTACTGTCCCTACTGATGGGTTGACAAAGTGGGGGTTCTGCTACTACGGCCTTTGTTATGGAGTATTGAGTAGATGGAATTTCTAGTGATCTGGCCATATTTAGGCTTATTGGATCAAACATTTTACACTCATTCAAACCTTAAGCTTTTAGATTGTAGAAAGACTTCAAGCTGTCCCGACTTGATTTATTGGAGTGTATAGTCACAAAATTTTCTTTTCTGACATTTAAATCTTGGTATATTGGAGAAGGTGGTATCTCAAACTTTTAGAAGATTACCTACATATACTTTCAAAAAAAGGTTGTATTCTTCAGCATAAAAGAATATTTTTATTAATAATTTTAAATATTTATTCTCATCATGCGACGTAATAATAAACCTGAATAAATATTTGAAATGCCCCATATCACATGTAGATTTTCGATAGACTTTGTATTTCGAAATTTTAAATATTTATTTAAAGATCTCGATAAGCGACATGAAGTCGACCCAAATAAATATTTAAAGTTCCCCCAATCTTACGGGGATTTTGAAATTCATTCTTTATACATAAGAGAATTTTAAAATATAAAATGCATATATGATAACAAACATGTACAAAATATATAGTATAGTGAATATAATATTTTCTTTGGTGATTTTATGCGTGATACTTCTTTAAATATCATACATTGATCGATGGCATTAGCCTCTGACCATCCATATAGATTAAATGATAAGCTCCTCATTGAAACACCTTCTCGATGTCAAAGGGGCCCTCTCATTTGGATGTGAATTTGTCATCAATGTGGCTTTAGTTGGTATCTTGTAGGTTGTACGATATGCCTATGGCGTTTCTGCCATCTTAGTATGTCATTCTCTTTTATTTTCAGTGAGGATCGTCTCAACAATTTCACCAACCTCTTATTAAATTCCTCTGCCAATCTGTTTACTCATGGGTTGTATATGGATGAATACTGTCAATTAATGTTATGCCGATCAACAAACTTATAATTTTTTATACTTTTAAATGTAATATCTTTATCTGAGATTATGCAGTGTGGTACACCAAATCTATAAATGATGTTATGCGTAAAGAAGTTAACCACACGCTAAGATGTGACTTCTTTGAAGGGAGCAGCCTCTTCCCACTAAGAAAAGTAGTATGTTGCTACTAGAATAAAAGGATGTCCTACTGATGATGGAGGATGTATCAGACCTGTTATATTTGTACACTAGCATTCAAATGGCTAACATGCTACGATTGGGTGCATAGGATTTGATGGTTGATGTAAAAAATTACTATGGACCTGACATTCGTGACACCTCTTTGCATGGTCAATACAATCTCGGATCATGGTCAACCAATAGTAACCCATTATTTTAATTTTAACAGCCACTTTGGGACCTGATTAATATACACCAAAAAGTCCTTCATGGACTTCGACTACTACTTTATCAGCTTCCTTGCTCCCTAGGCATCTTAGACATATTTAATCAAAAGCTCGACGATATAGTGTGTCATTGACAAATATGTATCATAATGCTCTCTTTCAAATTTGCTTGGCTGGAGATTTATTCATTGGGATTTTGATTTCTTTGAAATAGTTCAAGAAGGGTTGCCTCCCATCATCACCTTCCTTAATATTGAGGCAATACAACTACGATTCTAAGCATCTATTGGTCTTACATCTCTTAACTACATGACGTTCTTATGGTTGATTTTCAATAATGATCTATTTGGGAGGTTGAGGATCAACTCGGGTTGCATCCTGCTTCTTGAATATGGTATTTCTTCTATTTGTGGGGATTGCAAGATTGCCGGCTCTAAGACCCAATGGCCATGAACCATAATTGGTATAAGCATCTCCTCGTCGGTGTTCACCACATCCTTGACTAATTTAGCTAGGAAATATGCCTTAGCATTTTGACCTTGAGGAACTCATGTTATTTAAACATTTAGCATTATTTTAGAAGCTCGAGAGCTCATCAGTGGAAATGGGTCAATTCAAGTTTGCCAAACCTTGTAAATGTCGAGGACCTGATTTATCACAAGTTGAGAATCGACTAAGATTTGGAGATTTTAGATTTTTGGCATTGATCGTAATCTCCAATCTTGCTATTAGAGCTTAATATTTAGCTTCATTATTGGTTTGAGATTCAGTAAAATTGAATGAAAACCTTAGTATGCCTCCCTCAGATACTACTAAAATGAGACCGATGATAGCTCAAGCCAATATAATATTTGGAGGTTAAGCAGGTTAAATCGATGATGCCCCATCAAAATACATCTTCCAAAATGGTAATTTCTCCTTTTCCTTGACCTCCATGATTTATTCATCGGGAAAATCATCATTGAGTGGGGAATCTCCTAGGATAGGATGCATGGTGAGAAAATCTATCAAGAATTATCCTTTAATAGCCTTTTGCGGCATGTACATGATATCAAATTGCAATAATATCACTACCCACCTAGATAAATGACCTGTCAACACTGGTCTTGCCATCAAGAACTTCAGTGGATCGATCTTTGATATCAACATAACTCTGTGAGAGAGCATGTAATGGTGGAGTTTCTGAATTGAAAAAATTAATGTTAGGAAATGCTTCTTAATTAGACAATAGTATATTTCTGCTCTGAACAACTTCCAACTGATGTAGTAGAGTGTATTCTCCTTGCCTTCTTCATTATATTGGACCAATAATGCTCGAGGGGACTCTTCTAATATTATCATGTATAGTATAAGAGACTTCACGGGATTTGGCACTACGATAATGGGTGATTTAAAAAATATCTTTTGATATTATCGAATACTTCTTGTCACTCTTCATCCCACTTGAAACAAACATCTTTCTTCATTAATTTGGAGAATGGCTGGCACCTACCTGTAAGATTTGATTTGAATCACTGATTGAAAGCCAGTTGTCCTTGTAAAGAACGAACTTGGTAGAGATTTCTTGAAGGTGGCATCTCTATAATTGCATTGATCTTATTGGGGTTGATCTCGATACCTTGGCGTTGAATAACATACTCTAGGAATTTTCCAAAGGAGACCCCAAAAGCACACTTGAGAGGATTCATCTTCAGATCATACTTCCTGGTCTTTTTAAAACAATCCTTAAGTCATCTAGGCGGTCTCTTTGGTCCATGCTCTTAATAATAAGATTTTCCATATAGCACTGAACTTTTTGATGTATTAGCTCATCAAATATGTGTCATTGCCCGTTGATAGATGGCACTGGTATTCTTCAGGCCGAAGGACATGACTGTGTAATAGAAAATATCAATGGGTGTTTTGAATAATGTGTGCTTTCCATCCTTAGGTGGCATCTTAATTTTATTATACCATGACGATTCATCTATAAATGAGAACATGTCATAGTTCGATGTGTTGTCCACTAGGAGTTTAAATAAGGGGAGCGAAATGTCATCTTTTGGGCTTGCCTTATTGAGATCCCAAAAATGAATACAAATACGAATTTGACCATTCTTCTTCTTCATTGGAATAATGTTAACAATCCAATCAGTATATTTTTCTTCACGAATAAAGCCCTCCTCTAGTTGCTTCTTTGTCTCTATAATCAGCTGTTCTTCAATCTCCAATCTCATTCTCTTTGGACCTTGCTTGATGGGTGTTACATCTAGTTTGATGACCAATATATAAACTACTACATCAAGGGATAAGTTAGGCATTTCGGTTTATGTCCAATCAAAGTAGTCCCTGAACTCACAAAGAAGTTCTTTTATTTCTTCTATTTGCTTCTTGGGTAGGAGAGAACTAATGAAGATTGGGCGAGGTTCTTCCTTAGTTCCCAAGTTGACTTCCTTTAGTTCATCCATAGTGGCTGCCTACCCATCATCTTCAAGCTCTTCTAGTGTAGGTTTGGCCTCAATAAGTTGATCATCATATTTTTCAATTTTGTATGTCTCCTCAGCATCAACATCATCGGATTCAATTTCCCTGCATGTGATGGCTCAGCAAGACTATTTTTGAAGAAGTTTTTTCTTGATGAATCTGATACCTTTATATGCAGCTATATCTTTCTGTCATAATGGATGCGGATTCCTTCCATACCAAAAGCCAAGCTTCTACGAAGTTGTTGTTTGGTGGTAGGAATATTGATTTATTTTCATAGCATTCATTGAATACCTTTGGTATTAAATCTAGGTAGCGTCATAAGTAGTAACTCTTTAGATTCAAAGAGCATACAACACCAATCATTATTCTCTTCTTCATGTATTCTCACGGAATATAGTATATTCCCTGGCACAATCCCATTTTTAAGTGGACGCATGTAAAGGGTGGTGAGTTCTTCAACCTTATACACCTCCCTTAGAATGATTTCATTGAAGTGTTGTAAGGGAATACACGTGATAATGAGTATACTATCTGAGATCGATAGGATTCCTATTCTCTTAGAGAATACACCCTGAATCGTGTCCATATAGATAGAGTCGTAATCATAATGATCATTTGAATATTAAACCTCTCTACTCCATTCGTTCGTAGACTAGCATACTCTTTGGGGTTTGGTTGGAGTGATATTATCTTCATCCGTATCACTCTCTATATGAGGTATGTGTTTCTTTCTTTTGGGAATGGTCGGTTCTTTGGGAAGAGTCGGCATTACCTTCTTTCCCCCAACATGCTTCTTCTCACCTTCATGTTCACACTGCTTTGCAGCCTTTGAATTTGATTCCTTAGCCTCAAGGGAGTTCAACAGCTTCAGCTTCTTTAGCATAAAGTATCTAACATTTTCATATATCATTACTTCATGTACTACAAAGGGCTGGATGTTTCCAGAGATCATAAATTCTTATCCATCCCTAAGATACTTCATATATAGGTGTAGTGTCGATGGAACAATCCCATACTCATGCATCAAGGGGCGACCTAATAGTGCCTTGAATGAAGTGACTACATCAATTACATGGAATATAGCTTAAGTATGAAATTCTATAAATACAAGAGGGAGCATGAATGATCCAAGGGTCTTCTACCCTTTCACATTGAAACCATACACCATCAATTTATCTGGTCCGAGATGTTCCACATTGAGGTAGAGTGATCTCAGAGCTTTAAGGCTTATAAGATTTATGGAGGATCCGAGATCGATAAGAATCTAATTGATTACCATCTTATCACTATCTATAGTAATATAGAGGGGATGGTTATGGTCTATAGTACTGAGCTTCATATCCTCTTTGGAGAAGGTGATGAATATGTCGTGTTGACCGAACCACTATAAATTTCTGTGTTCTGTATTACTGCATCCGCATTTACTTTCCTATTTTGATTTCTGTGGTGAATCTTGGTATTTTGTTTTAAGATTGTGTTTTGATCAAAATATATTTTAAAATACAAATTCACGCCACCTCTTTGTTATCCTTGGGACTAGTTCATAAAGACTTAACATCCCTAACAAACTTTCAAGTGCCATCAATGCACTTTCTAGTGTTATCATAGTGGGATTCATAAAATTAAGTTTGAAAACTTTTTAAATTTTGATTCATAGCGAACTTTGGTAATTGTAATATAACGAAAGGATATTCTTTTACACGTCCACCTTTGTTTAATAATATACCTTTTGATTTTTGGAAATCTCGATTATCTACATTTTTACAATTGCTTGATTATCGTATGTGTATGCTTGTTAAAGAAGGTTATACACCACCTTCTTGTGAACTTAATGGCATTAAAATTGAAATTCCTTTTACTGAATGGACTTTTGATGAAAGAGAATTAGCACAACTTAATGCAAAATGCTTGAACTATTTTTTTGTGCTTTGAAATCTGAAAATTATATACGTGTTTCAATTTGCGCAACTGGTAAAGAAATTTGGGATAGAATATGTGTAACTTATGAAGGAACCAATGAAGTTAAATAATCTTGATTAAATATTTTACTGCATGATTATGAACTTTTTTGTATGAAACCTTTTGAATCAATTTCTGACATGTATACAAGATTTACTCAAATTATTATCTCATTGCATGCTTTAGGAAGAGAGCTAACTAATTATGAAAGGGTCAATAAAATTTTGAGATGCTTGCCTTCTTCTTTTGAGGTTAAAATCACTGTAATTATTGAATCTGAAGATTTGAATACTTATTTAATTGATAACTTACTTGAATCACTCATTGCTTAAGAGCAAGAGGTGAATCAAATAAATCTTAATGCAGGTGAGAAAAAGAAGGAGAAAACTGTGGCACTAAAGGCTAACAATACGGACACTGATTCGTCCGGATCTAAAAACGATGATGTTACCTTCATTACAAGGTAATTCAAAAGCTTTCTACGGAAGAAGCATAAAGACCGTCATAAGTGGAAAAGAGGTAAGGATAGAAAAAATTATAAAAGTTCTTCTTATGTTATTTGTTTTAAATGAAAGAAGCCTGGACATGTTAAAGTTGATTTTCCTGCATTTAAGGAGCACCCGCAAGGAGAAGAGCGAGAAAAAACCTAAATATAGGAAGGACAAGAAGCAATACTAAAAAGCTTTCTGGCAGATTCTACATCTGATTCCTCTGAGACTGAAGCAGAGAAGGAAACCACAAACTTGTATTTAATGGCCGATAATCAACTTGAACAATCTGATCAAGAAGAGGTATGTGAACCAATCTATGATCAATTAATTGAAATTTGTGAGCAAATTCATGCATCATATAGAAAACTTAAGAAAATGCATGCTAATTTGAAATTAGAGTTTTTAAATTTACAAAAAGAGCATGAAATTTTGATAAAAGATCACCTCCAAATTAATAGCAATTATATATTTTTACTTGACGAGTTTGATAAATTGAATAAAAAGCACTCTAAGTTGGTTATTTAGCATGATTCATTAAAAGCATCCTACACCTCACTTGAATCTGATTTTAAGACATACATTGATAAATCTGAGCATAGGGAGCATAATTTGAGAATTAATAATGCAGCTTTAAAAAGTACTAACTTGAGGTTTAAAGATAAATTGAATACACTTGAGAGAAATTGGAATACATCAACACTTGATCTAAAGCCAAAACCTAGGAAGAGGCATTATAACCTAAACAGATTAGTAAATCTTTTTTCTGGAGTTAGATATTTTTTATGTGGCATGCTAAGACATATTGCACACACTTACACCATTCACCATAGTACACATTAGGTATGGAGACCAAAATTGCATGATTCATAGAATAACACAAATGCATTGCATTCTTCTTTTTATAAGAAGGGACAAACCTATTTAGGTTCCTAAATCTAACTGTTGATGATTTTTGTAGGTATGCTCTCACCAAAACCTCATGAGAGCATAACATACTTAGACAGTGGAGGCTCGCAACTCATAATTGTTTAAACTTGCTTCTTGATAAATTCTGGATTGCATGTTTACTACTATGTTGATTATTATTATTATGTTTTTCTTTTTTAGATTTATTGATTTTTTAATTATTTTTTCTCTAATATTTTTTTGTTTTCCTTTGAAATGATATTTTGTCTTAGTTTATTATTTTTGGAATTTTGTAGTCAGTGTCTCAACATCCTTAAATCAGTTAAAGGGAGAAAGACCGTTAATTGTTTTCCTCCCTCTAACCTCTTTAGTGGTGTAATTTTCTTTTCTAAACAAAAGTCTATCTCAAATTAATAACTGGATTTTGCAATTAAGATCTTTTCTATCTTGCTATAGTAATCTACGTTATATATATAATATTCAAAAGTCTTTATATTACTTTGAAGTTCTCTGAAATCTTGTTGTTATATTTATTATATGAATTTGATTCTAATTTATGGTTTATTCTTTCCTTTATTAGAGAGTGAGGTTTTCTTCTCTAATAACTAGAAGATATACTCACAACTTAGAATATTTAAGAGTTTTGAAAAGGGATCTAGCTTGGAAAAATAACAAAAAAGTGGTTAATTATGCCAAAATAAAAGATACACGATGATCGCAAAAAAAAATTGAAAAAATACACAGTGTTTCAAAAATTAAAAGATGCACAAAGTGCGTCAATCAAATTGACAATAGGCATAAAATGAGCCCACAAAAAAAAAACTTCTCACTTTTTCAAAACCTTTAAATCTTAGAAGAATTCATGTGCCACATAATATTTTCAAAGGCTTGATTTCGGCTTGATTTCAAATTTCATGATTGTGATAAATCACTTTGGTATATTATTCTATAAGATATTTTTTTTAACCAAATTTTGAACGGATCTTTTTTTTTATCCAATTGGTTTCTTCTGAGTTAAGTCTCTTGTTTTCAAAAGATGATTTTGCCCTAAGAGAAGTCCGAGTTAGAGTTAGCAGGATCGAATATTTTACCATTTTTTTTATTTCATCGATGTTATCATATTTGTCTTACAAGTCCCTAAATTCAATCACTTAGAGATTTTATTATATTCATACCTTATTTTTTAAAACACAAAAAAAAAATCACTTTTTTATTTTTCATTTTATTTTTCTCTTCTTTTTTGTCTTTTTCATATTTTTAACTTTCTTGTGTTGTTATATTTTTGGGCCTTCTCTGATCATCTCTATCCATCCTCTAATTTAAACTTTTTGGCACATCATCTTGGATGATATTCATATCATCCTGGATGATCAGTTCAATTCACTTTTAAAAATTTTCTTCTCCTGGCTGTTCTGAACCTTCTAGTTCTTATCATCCTAGCTGATGCATTATCGACTTGGATGATCTAATCGTCTTCTGCTTCAATCATCTGTGATCATCCTAGAAGTTTCTCTTTTATCCTATATGATGTTATTCACTATTTACTTAATTTATGGAAAATCATCCTGAACGATCCATATGTTCATCATGGACGATACACGTGGCAATATGTTTTAACACTTTAAATCCGGCTGATACGAATAATTATTGGTGATCATCCCGGATGATCCACCTGTTTGTTCAGGACGATACACATGGAAATGTTTTAAATGTTTTTAAATTTGGTTGGTATGATCCATTATTGGGCATTATCCTAGATGATCCACATAAAAGGCCAGGCTAATATACTTTTCATTGGTCGTTTGGCTTGACTCCTCGGGACAATCGCCTGTGTCTTATCATTCTGGATAATATCTGATTGGCCTGGATGATACGATCGCTTTTTTGACCAATCGGCCTAGACGTCACTAATGTACCCGATCGGCCTGGACGATTCTGCGATCGGCCTGTACGATCAGGAAAATTCTTTAAATTTTGTGAGTTCCAACCATTTTTTCTCACACCCTCTTCTTCTACCATACTTATACTTCCTATTGCATTGCTTTTCTTGATCATGGCAGGAGGAAAGTGATCCCGTCATCTTTCTAGAAGTTCCTCGAGGGGAACTCTGGACCCTCGATTCACAAAGGCGAATGATCAAGCCACCTACCAATGATATAAGACAGCCGAAATCATGGTCTCCTGGTCCTTTAACCCTAACTATCTATCTTATCTGGTACTTGACTTATTTTCTCACACTTCCTTGTGCTTCATTGTTACTCTTGCAATCCTTTTCAATTCAAAACTTCTCTTTGAGTTCTTCGCCAACCTCCAAATAAATTCTTCCTTCACTGCTCTTGGGTCATATATGAATCGACGTCCCGTCGATATCATATATCAGGACTACCAAGAGATTTTATAACTTTTGACCATATGGGATAAACTCTATACCCTGTGTTCTAATCCTAATTATGATTGGGCTCTAGCCAACCAATTTCTTCGAAACACCAATGCTCGTTTTCATATTGGAGAGACTAGCAGCTTGCTCAAAGATGCTAGGACTATCCAACATGTCCTTTGCACTTCCATTATTCCAAAAGCTAGTGATCGCGTTCATTTCACCCCACATCTTTCGATCATCACCTTTTACATTTTGGCCCATCGAGAATTCAATGTCACTAATTTAATTTTTCACTACATCGAGCATCTTACTACCATTCATGATCCAGGACATAGGAGGAAGTCAAATCTAGCCCTAAGACATATCATTCCTTATATCTTAGAATCAAAATATAACCTCTAATATCACGATCCACCAAACTTCCAACCTGCTTTCTACTACAACAATTCCTTTCATGCTCTTCATAGTACTCATCTCCACCTGGGGGAAGGGGAAGCTCAGGAGGAGGAGTTTCTGCACCTGCTCTTGCACCTGTTCATGCACCTACTCCACTCTCCAGCACTCTCAACTGGATCAGCTAGTAGAGTTATTCAACCAGTGGGAGCTTCGCATCAAGGGATACATTACTGCACAGGAGTAGCAACATATTGAGGATATTATTTTCCTGCAGCACCAGCATGACCAGGATATGGCCTGGTTTGGAGATCAGTTTACCACCCTTTCCAGTTACTTTCACATGCCACCTCCAACATCACCTCCTTTAGTTTTATGTTATTTTTTTATTATAGTTTATTTATGTTATTAGTCTCTGCTTTGATTCTATTTTACTATCCTCCACCTTTTTGTGATGTCAAAAGGAGGAGTAATTAGTTGTACTGGTTGCTTTGATTCTGCTATTAGATAGTTAAAACTGTGTTTTACTATTTCTTTTAAACTGTTCTTGAACTGTTTAGATTATTTTTTGATTTTTCATTATCAAAAAGTGGGAGATTATTGCAAATCTAATTTTATGGATTAGAATTTTGATGATAGCAGACATTCATGATTTTCTATGGCTGTATTGCCCACTAACTTTTCAGATCCATAAGATCGAGTGCAACTCAAGCTAGCTCAAGATCGGGTAGATTACGTCTGAGTCAGTTTGTAATTTTTCATTTCTTGAATCTATTATAAACGGTGTGGTTCCTGATGCTAAGTAACCTTGTACACACACACATGGGGGAAATTTTTTTTTCTATTAATTAGAGTTCTCTATTTTGATCACATCGTCTGAGACAATTCAAAAATCATCCTAGACGATCAGCTAAAAATAGAAACCTAAATTAGGGTGTCCTAATTAAGGCAGACGTCATTAAGCACATCGTCCTCGATGATCTTTGTATCGGCTAGAATGATAGGCTCAAATCAGAAAGAATTAATCGCTAGATTTATTTATGTATTATTTATTTTTGGACATCGGACATCGGCCTAGATGATGCAACACAATTATACCTAAATTAATCTAGTAATTAAGGAAAGTAATTAAGGTTTGATTGCTCGATCATATCATCCGTAATAATTACAGGATCATTCAGGATGATCCCTTGGACGATTGAAATTAGCCAGCTTCTATTCAGGGCGATGTTCAGGATAATTTTGCTCGGATTGGAACTAATCTGCCAGGACAATCGTGAGATTGGCTTGGACAATAATCAAGGATTTTTACTTATCATCCAGGACGGTAATATATCGGACTAGACGGTATGACCAAAAATCCTCTAATCATCACAAACCGACCGGGTTGATTGAGAAAAATTTATGCTGATCAGCCAGGATGATATCCACATTATCCTAAATGATAATGTCAGTTTATATAAAATAAGTGCTATTCCAAAACTCCTCTATTTTAGAGCTCTTGTTCTACCCAAGAGCTCATCTTTTGCTGCTGCTTTGACCTGAGAGAGCCAATCAGAGAGGGAGAGCAAGAGCGAGAGAGAGAGAGAGAGAGATAGAGAGAGAGAGAGAGAGAGAGAGAGAGAGAGGATCTTGTGAGGGGGAGTTTGTGAGGGAGTTCACAAAGGTTGATCCAAGCAAGGATCCATCATCATCTTCTCTAGTCATCGTCCTTAGTTCCTTGGGGGTTCTAGAGAGGTAAAACTCAGCATCTGATCAAGGTTCTCTGCCTGCTTCAGGAGGAAGCAAAAGGAGTTGGGTACTCTGCCTACTTTAGGAGGAAGCAAAAGGAGTTGGGTTCTCTATCTGCTTTTGGAGGAAGAAAAAGGAGTTGGGTTCTCTGCCTCACCTGGGTTGGTGGAAAGGACGTTTGCATTGGCTTCTCTGCCTTACTGTGGGGGCAAAAGAAGAGACACTGAGTTTATTGCAATACTCGGAGGGCGCCTCCTGGGAGTGGACGTAGGTCGTATTGACCGAACCACTATAAATTTCTATGTTCTTTATTATGTGTTCTTTATTACTGCATCCGTATTTATTTTTTGCACTTTGATTTCTACAGTGAATCTTGGTTTTTGTTTTCAGATCATGTTTTGATTAAATGATTTTTTAAAATACCAATTCACCCCCCCCCCCTCTCTTGGTTAGCCTTGGGACTAGTTCCTTAGGGCTTAACATCCCTAACTTACTTTCAAGTGGCATCAGTGCACTTTTAATGGTGCTATGAGATTCTTCAAGAATCATATGTCACTTACATGTCAAGTTAATAGATGTCTTCATGTAGATGTTGAGAGCAAATATATATTAATATGATGTCATAATTAAGCGATCATGGGTTAAGTGGATTCATTCATTAGTTTTCTCAATTTAGCTACAAGTATACAAGATTCAAATATTCTTTAGTTTTTTCAAGTAATATCTCAAAGTTTTCAATTATGCTTTAACTGCATGATCTAGATTTATTTTAACTTGGATTGAATAACTTTTGGTTTCAATGAATTCATCTAATTGGGTCATTCAATTCGACTATAAGTTAGCTAGATTTTATATTCATATGGCCAAGAATTGTTTTTGTATATATAAAGATTTGTGCCTAATAAAGTCAATCTTTGATGATGTATCAGTTGCCTCCTATTTTTAAATGTCACCATTTAAAAATAAACCATATCATGAAAATCTAATTTATGTTATATGAAAACAACTTGCATTATGTAGACATAGGTCCGCTATAAAATTGCAAGCTGTAACAAATCCTTGAATGCCAATGTGGAACTCTCCTTAATGTAGCTAACTAAATATATCCTCCTAAATTAGAATTTCACCTTCCTTGAGGTCGGCACATTAATTTTAGTAATATTTAGTAGAAAATTTTACTTTCAACATCTCAACAATGCTCAACACTTGTTATAGAGTACCCTTTAAGATTCAAAAATTACAAAAATAAGTTCAGAACATTAAAAACCAATTGTAAACAAAAATAGTTAGGCAACTTCAGTGGCATAACATAGTTTTTCATGCTCCCAATCGCATGTTACATGCATTTCTTTCCTAAGCTTATGCTACCACATTGGGCACCTAATTAGTGCACCCTTAGGAGGTGCTGATCCACTATTTTAAAAATCCACCTTTAAATTTGAATCCATTTTAGTTTACTTTTTATCAAAAAAATTAAATAAAGTTTAGAAAAATCTCCATTGGATCTATAAATACCGCCTCCGCCCCTATCCCTTCTTAAAGCTAGAGAAGAGGCACAAATTTCTTAACAAGCTCCGCTTTTCCTTTATAAAAATAAAAAAACCAATTCTATAAGAAATCGCATGTTACATGCATTTCTTAACAAGCTTTTTTTGCTGAAAAAGTTATCAACTGTCCTAATTGGATGACCCAAAATTTGAGGGGGAAGTTTTCCTCAAACTTTGAGGTTCTAGTTTACATCTCTTTGGAAGACAAATTTTCTAAATATTTGATGAAAAAAAGAGTTATGGAGGATGATGTGATAGATAACTAATGACTAAGTTGTTAACACCTTCATATATTATACCTCAGGCACAACTCAACTCCATCACCATCAACCGTCAACGACTCTGCCACCGGTGCTCTCCACTCTTCCTGCCATCTCTGGTGCCAACGACTCTGCTGTTAACGGCCAAATTCATCATGAGCAAATGTGCTCATCTCATCTTTAAATACAACACCATTGTAACAACAATGTGATACAAGGAAGAATGAAATACATTCGTTACCTCAGCCTCTCTATTTTTACTGTTCATCTTTCTCTAACCTTTTCAATGCATGAAGATTTCATGGTTTCAGAGCCTAGGATCTGAGGTCGATCGCACTTGGGCATAACCATGACAGATCCCTCTGCAGCTCACTCATCCACTGGCTCTTCTCAACCCGCTGGCATTCAGACATCCCCAATGGCGACAGAGATCACCATTCCTCCATCTCTGAAGTTTCTGATGAACGACCTCAAACTCATTATCTCCAATGAACTCACCAGTGATAACTACGCCATCTGGCGTCTCCAAATCTTTCAGCTCTTCGCGGCCATTGGCTTCGAAGGCCATCTCACTAGAACCTGCTCGAATCTCGCTGTCTCTCTCACTGGAGACAACTCCGGCAAACTCAAATTGTGGAATCTTATTGACCATAATCTTATATCCACCTTGCTTTCCACCATATCGTCATCCGTCTTGCTATACATCCTCACTCTCTCCACTACGAGAGACATCTGGACTACCTTAGAGCTCCGACTTCAGCCCTCCAACAGATCACGAGTGATACAGCTCAAGAACAAGCTGTACCATATTCAAATGAGAGATCTCCCATGATGCAATATCTTGCGAAAATCAAATAGCTCGCGAACAACATTGCAGCCACTGGATCTTCACTAGACCCCGAGGAGATCATACTCCATATACTGAATGGACTCCCACCATCATACAATCCATTCAAAACCTCCATCAGAACCAGCCAGCTTCCCCTGAGCTTAGATGTGATGTACAACTTACTCTGCAGCTAAGAGATTCATCTTCAGACTGACCTGCGTCGTGACAGCACGACTATACAAGACTACACTGCCCTGAACACCAACTGCAGCACCGCTCCTCACGGTCGCTCTACCTATCAAGGTTCCAGGGGTCGAGGAGCTCCCTTCAGACCAAATAACCCCACCAACCGAAGCGACAACATCAGGCTGACATGCCAAATATATGAAAAACTAGGCCACATTGCCTCATCCTGCTGGCATCGTTACAATGAGAACTACACAACAACATCTAACGCTTCTCCAAAGGCCCTGCTGACAAGCTCGCAACCAACCTCCCTGAACGAGTGGGTTCTTGACTCAGGAGCATCAACACACCTCACCCCTGATATAAACAACCTGCAACAGTACTCCCCATACACTGGAACAGAGACCATCTCCCCTGCCAATGGCAGCTCTCTTCCCATACATCACACTGGTCAAGGTCTACTACCTCTTCCTGACTCAAATTATAAACTTCACCTCCGTCAACTTCTATATGTCCCAAAGCTATCTCACAACCTCCTCTCTATTCATAAACTTGCTTCCAATAATAATTGTTCAATCTCTTTTGATTCTCATGGTTTTCTAATCAAGGATCTCATGGACAACCGCCCCCTCATCCGTGGTCTCTACGTTGTTCCCTCTCCAGCACCCGCCGTCGCACTTCACACCTCGACATCCAATTCCACTCTCTGGCACGCGAAACTCGGTCATCCTCATCTTCAAACTCAACAGCAACTATCACAAATGTTCTTTTCTATTTGTACCTCTTCTTCTAATTTTATATGTCAATCCTGTAACATGGAAAAAGCCGCAGACTACCATTCTCCTCTTCCCCCTCACGTGTAACTCAACCATTTATGCTAATACACTCGGACATCTGGGGTCCTACACCTTTGTCTTCTGCAAATGGTTACAATTTTACTTAATATTTATTGATGACCACACGCGATGCTTATGGATCTATCTCATGCATAACAAATCTGAGACTGCCTCTAAATTTCAACAATTTCATAAACTTATTCAAAATCAATTTAAAACTAACATCACCACCTTCCGCTCGGACGCTGGATGAGAATACACCAGCTCGGTCTTCCGCTCCTACCTCGCCGATCATGGCATAGCACAACAGTTCAGCTGCCCATACACCCCCCAACAAAATGGTACAGCCAAACGTAAACATCGTCGGCTCCTTGAGACAACTCGAGCTCTCCTCCACCAATCCAATCTTCCACATAAATATTGGGCTGACGCTATCATCACCTCCAACTATCTTATAAACGGCCTACCCACCACCTCTTGTGACAATGCTATTCCCAACACACTTCTCTATCACAGGCCACCAGACTACACCTACTTAAAAACGTTCGGATGCCTCTGTTTTCCTTGGCTCTACCCCATTACACCATCCAAACTTCATCCCCGCTCTCAACCGTGCATTTTTTCTGGGATACTCATCCACTCACAAAGGCTACAAGTGCCTTAATATTCAAACAAATCAACTTCATGTCTCCCGCCACGTTCAATTCCATGAAAACAGCTTCCCATTCATGTCAACCTCCCCAATCGCAATTGCCTCCCCACCCTCTCTGGACACCACTCTACCTCCATCCCTTCTTTTACCTACCACCACTCCCATCACACCAACACCAGACACCAATGATGAAGACATCACCTCTCAACCCAGTCACTCTAAATCACCTCCTCCCCTATCTATAGCTGAACCTCTCAACCCCATTCAATCATCTGTCTCTACTTCTCCCATACCCGATCTTCCCCTGCATCCAAACACCCTATGCAAACCAAACTCAAAGCTAGCATTCAATGTCCCAAACAAATCTTTGATCTTCTTACAGCTCCATCCACAGATCTACTTCCCACCTCCTACACCCAAGCCATTATGTCACCACACTGGAGAGCTGCAATGTCGGAGGAGTTCCTAGCTCTACAAAAGCAAGGTACATGGTCTCTAGTTCCCCCGCCATCTCACTCGAGTGTGCTGGGATGTCAATGGACTTTCCGTCTCAAACACAAACCGACAGGTGAGCTGGATCAATAAGGCCAGATTGGTTGCACAAGGCTTCAATCAGGAATTCGGTATCAACTTCAATGAAACCTTCAGCCCAGTGGCTAAAATTCCTACTATCTGAGTCTTACTCCTCATCTCCCTACAAAAATAGTGGCCAATGCTTCAATTTGACATCTCCAATGCATTTCTGCATGGTGACCTGCACGCTGATGTTTACATGCTCCAACCACCGGGCTTCATTTATCTGGATCATCCACAGCATGTGTGCAAACTCCATAAAGCCCTCTATGGCCGCAAGCAAGCTCCAAGGGAGTGGTATAACAAGTTCACCAATTCACTCATCAAATTCAGTTTCGTCTTCCCCAAAGCTGATCCCTCCCTTCTCTGCTTCATCAAGAATGACATCCAAATTTTTCTCCTTCTCAACGTGGATGACCTCCTAATCACTGGCAACAATCCAGCAGCTATCAAAGATCTCACACATCACCTTGACCAGGAATTCTCACTTAAACAGCTGGGCAACATTCAAACTTATCTTGGCATACAGGTCCTCAAGCAATCCTCCAGTCTCCTATTGCATCAAACACCATATACAGGAGACATTCCCCGTTCTGCTGTTCTACAGAACAGTAAACATGTACCCACACCGATGCTTCCCACCTCCCCAACTCATATGAATGATCACTCACCCTTCTCTGATTCCACACAATACCATAGATTAGCTGGCTCTCTCAATTATCTCACCATCACTCGCCCGGTTATAGCCTATGCCACAAACTGCATATGTCAACATATGCAAAATCCAACCAACGCCGACTACAAGGCTATGAAGCGTCTTCTTCGCTACATCAGTGGGACTATCCACTTTGGGTTACCACTCTCAGTAGGTCCTATGCAACTCACCAGCTACTCCGATGCTGACTGGGCTCGTGATGCCACCGACAAAAAATCAATCACATGCTACTGCACCTTCCTCGGCAAAAGTCTGATCTCTTGGTGCGTCAAGAAGCAGGTCACTGTAGCTAGATCCTCTACGGAGGTGGAATACCAGGCTTTAGCCGCGGCCTCCACTGATGTTCTCTGGCTACGGTGTCTACTAGAGGTTTTTCAAATTCCCTCACTCCCGCCAACGCCCATTCACTGTGACAACACCTCAGCTCTTGCCTTAGTTCTCAATCCCGTATTTCACGCTAGAACCAAACACATCGAGATCGAATATCAGATTATTCGCCAACATATCTTCAATGGAGCAATTCAGGTCAAACATATCAGCACCACCGATCAGCAGGCAGATATTCTTTCCAAACCACTTCCTATTAACCGCTTTGAAGAGCTCAGATCCAAATTAAGCCTCCGCTCGTCGGATGCTTCATTTGTGGGGGGATGTTAACACCCTCATATATTATACCTCAGGCACAACTCAACTCCATCACCATCAACCATCAACGACTCTGCCACCGGTGCTCTCCACTCTTCCTGCCATCTCTAGTGCCAACGGCTCTGCCGTTAACGGCCAAATTCATCATGAGCAAATGTGCTCATCTCATCTTTAAATACAACACCATTGTCACAGCAATGTGATACAAGGAAGAATGAAATACATTCGTTACCTCATCCTCTCTGTTTTTACTGTTCATCTTCTCTAACCATTTCAATGCATGAAGTTTTCATAAGTGATGTAGAGGAGTTACCAATAAGTCATTCTCTAAAAAAATTTAAAAAGAAATTTCTCTGTACTATTTTATGGATGATTTTGATGATTCTTGTCAAGCTTTTGTGGGAATTTTGATTTGTGTATCTTCTGATATTGAAATCATGATCTCTCTACTTTTGAAAAATTATATGATCAATCATCAAAAGATTTAACTTATTTTGGTGAATATAGATAACACAAATGGATAACCTAAGGATTTTTTTTTTCATGTTAAAATATTATTATTTTAGTAGGATAGAAAATTCATGAATAACAATCATGAAAATTCTACCACCTTGTTGATTGAGTACTACGATAATTTTTATGTTATGAGTTGTCCTCGAAAAATTGTGAAATTTTTTATGTATCTAAGTAAAATTTGGAGCTATCTTCATGAATTTTTCATACCAAATATTATCATTTAGTAGGAAAGAAAATTCATTGACAATAATTTTTTAAGAATTTAAATGCTAATTACAAAATTTTAAAAAGTTTTTATAATTTATTCTTTCCATCGAAATAAAAATTTTTGTGGTTGATGCTATTGATGTGCATATAACATTGAGTGACTATTGTTCAGTGATTCATGTGTCACATTATCATTGTAAAATTTTTCATTGTTGTACTAAATAGATGACTTTTCAATATCTTGATATCATTTTAAATGGGGAACTCCTTGATATTGTGTTAATATAATTTTATAATTCTTTTATTTAGAACACACGTAAATGAATATGTCAAGTGCTACTTAGTATGTACTTAAAATATCAATGCAAAAGAAAGTTCATAGGAACACTAAGGCATTTTCATAGGGTTAATATTTTATTCAACTACTACACTGTAACATCTTTAATTGCATGTGTTATCAACTTTTTCCAATTTTATGTTAAGCCGTGATTATTACTATGGGCTTAACTGTCTTCTTCAAATAAGCAAGCTGGCACTAACTCTAAAAAACTTATGAAGAATTTGAAAATTTAAATGCGATACACAAAGACATGTTTCATGCTAGACTAGAAAAAAGTGCTTGGACTTTTCAATACAAGCTCCTTCCAAGACTTTGTTCAGTGAGTTCTTTTTTATAAGAATGATTGGAATCTCTGTAAGAGATGGGAGAGATTGAAAGAGATACCAAAACCTAATTTATATTGTTGAGGAGCAATATTGAATGTCTTTCATGCCTCAAATATAGAGAGCCTTTAATGGAAGCCTTTAAAATTAGCTAATAGTTGGTGGAGAAAAGTCTCTTTTAGTTTAGTTTTTCTATTCATGTGGAATGGTCCCACACAAACCCATTGAAGAAATTTGATAAAGCTCATGAGATGATACTAGTTACCATAAAATATATCCATTCAAAATGTTACAAGGAAAATAAACTATCTCTTTTTAAAAAAAGAAAAGAAAATAGCAGAGCGAATATGTTAAACATTTATAAATGTTATAAGGAGGGTATCTGTCCCATGATAATTGATATTATTTCCCTTTGTCCTAATAGGAGGATCCAACCTTCAATGTTACATATCCAGAAGAGGTGTTAAAGTATGTATGCATCATACACCAATTAACAAATATGTTGTCGAGTTACCACCACCTTATATTTAAATATGTTTAATTCTAGTTATGTCTAATGTGGACATATGTTCATTTTAGAAAATTTTAAAGACATAGTTTGAAGCCCAACATAAAACAACATTAGGTGAATGAAATACAATTTTTTGTAAAAATTAAGTTTTTATTGAATGTCAAGGCCAAAGAAATGATAGCCTTTGAGGACCAATTAGCAGAGTTTTTAGTCAGGCTTGTGTCTATGTCCACTTCCCTTTCTACACAGCATTAAGAGATTGATCATTCCTATGATGAGCTTGTTAAGGCTCTGGCAAGATCCTCCAATGAGAAATTTCCTTTAAGGCATTTGCAACAAAGAAGAATACTCTTGAAGAGGAAATGAAGTTAACTCTCTCTCCTGAGGCATACTATTAGTACTTATGTTTCCAACTATAGTGTATAAATTATTCCTAAAACCCTTTTATGGGGATTCCAAAGGACATAGCTTAGGTTAGCCTTATAAAGCCCATGAACCTCTTAGGTCACTTCTTAGTGTCATGCCCAAATATATAATTGAAATAATTATGAATTTTAATTCTTATAAGCATCCATAAAATAATATGCACATAGCAGAGGCTATCTTTCATTTCATTTCATCATCAAAATATATGTATTCACATTTACTTCTAAAATTATGTACACTAGAATTGATTTTTTTCCCTTTAATCAATTTGTCTATCGTTCATCAACTCGCCAGTTAACCAGATATAATCAATAGATAGAACATGCAATATCAAATTAGATGGTGGCACACCAAGCCCAAGAACTAAGTTTTGGAGAACTTTTTAGATTTATTTCAAATATTAATAGACAATAGAGCTACTTATTAACTTCAAAGTAATAGAAAATAAACTCATCCATAGGTTTTCGATCTTTTCCCTTTTCATTCATATTCAAAATGTATTTACAATAAAATCTCTACATTATAGTATAGGGCTATAGACCACAATGGAACAAAGTAGAGAAAAGTCGTGATTGCACAAAATCAAAAAATAAAAAAAAAATTTAAAAAAAAAGCTATACAGACTCATAAGATTGGAACCTGTAACCTTAGATACTCAACTGGAACCTTACCCTTTCGCTGATCTAAAATAAAATGCATAACTGGTGTGAGCCAACACATCACAGATTGTCATAACCACCAATCTAATTTTTTTTAATATTATATCCAATATGTGTATTTATTCTGAAGTAGTTAACAATAGGTTATTATATTGGTCAGACTCATGCTAACATATAACATACTTTAAATAGAATATGTATTGAAAATAAATAAGTAGTTTATATATTAAAGTAGAAAGTAACAAAGTGCTTTTAGGCTTATGCCTCCCATCAAAATTAGATATAAGAATTTAGGCCCGTATGACTAGTTGTACTTGCATATCAAAAAATAGATCATTATGACTCATAAATCCTTAACACATAAAATATTCAAAAATTTAGAGCTTTATACTTTACAGTGCATTCAGCACACCAAACT
The DNA here is from genome assembly GCF_001605985.2 of Dendrobium catenatum. NCBI lineage: Eukaryota > Viridiplantae > Streptophyta > Magnoliopsida > Asparagales > Orchidaceae > Dendrobium > Dendrobium catenatum. The sequence continues at coordinate 513,792 of NW_021318576.1, read as the reverse complement.
TTTTCCAACATCAGAGCTCCTTAAAATCACATATTTGAAGAAAATGAGCATATAGGTAATTACATTTTAATAAATAAATAAAAATAACCAATTTGTAGAATTTCTTAGAATACTCTATAAGCAACCAACAAATTCATTTACTGAGTAAAAGTTTATTGTATGGATATGATATTTTACTATTTTTAATGCTAAAATTAAAAATGAAAAGAAGTTGAAGAAGATTCTTATGGATTACTTCAATTGGTTGAGTCAAAACATAAACTGCCAGAAATCTTCTTTGTTGTTTGACAAAGCTATCAATAAAACGAGATGTAAAAAAATCTCAAAATTGTTTGGTTTTGAAGTAGTGGATGTGATGGAATATCTGGGCCTTAAATTAGCATTAAGGATGTTAGTGAAATCAAATTTTCAATAATTGATGGATAAATCTTTAAAGAGATTTAATGCTTTGGGGAATAGGTTTATTTCTCAAGGAGAGAGGATGATCCTAGTTAAATTTATTTTTCTTACTCTTCCATTATTTCTTTCAACACGTTCATTAATCCCTTTGAGTTTATTGAAGAAGTTTGATAAGATGTGCACAAATTATATTTGGGATAAGTATAACGATAGTCATGGCCTTCATTATGAGTCTTGGAACATATTATGCAAATCAAAGAAGATGGGGGGGACGGGGACTATATTCGGCTGTGTCAAAGTTGGGTCCATTAAGAGCAAAATTTGCTTGGAATCTTATGACCAAACCGATTACTCTTCTTAACAGGAATTTGTTGGTGAAATATGGAGACAATTGGTAGAATTATGAGGTGAAGAGGAGTAGCTCTGTTTCATGGAAAATTATTCTGGATGGGTGGAATTCTCTTAGCAAAATTGTGAGATGAGAAATTTCATCAAGGTCAGCTATTAATGTCCTTAAGGATGTGTGGATTCTTAATGAAAGCATTTATAAGTGGCCTACTTTTTTTGCAAAATTGGAAGAGGATAACATGACCCTGAATTTGTTTATTGTTGAAGGGACTTGGAACATTGCTCGACTGAAGCAGTATTTTGGTGAAAATCTTGTGAAAATAATTAGTCAAATTAAAATCTGTCCATTTTTGGTTAATGATCAAATGGAGCTTAAATTTAAAATGGCTGGAAAAATGATTTTTGCTCTTATTTCAGAGAATTTGTTTGATGATGACAGGGATGTAAATTACTTGTTATGGGCAAGGAAACTAAAGCTTAATCCTCGAGTGGAGCTTTTCTTATGGTGTCTACTCAACAATGTTTTTCCTAATACTGATTTTTTAATGCATAGAAGATTAATGGATAATAATTTTTGTTCAAGAGGTTGTAAGGTCATTAAAAATTCTGATCATAAAGTTGCTGATTGTCCAAAACTTATTCAAATGATAAAATTTTTGTTGGCTTGGGGATTTCAAGTTCCAATTTTCTATTATTTGCAGGATTGCTTGATGGAATTGGAGAGGTTAGCTAGTACTAATTCCTTCGTGGCTAGATGTATTGTACATTATTATTCTTTTCTTGGAAAAGTAGAAATAAAAGTAAAGCATGAAGGTTTGAAAGATAGTGCTCTTTTATTGTTTCAAATGTCATCAGTTTTGTGGCTGCTTCTCATTAGAATAATCTCATCTCAGAAAATTGGGGTGTTAATCAGCCTTCCCAATTGTTTTTAACATTTTGGCACCCTCCACTCGAGTGGATTAAGATTAATATTGATTCTTCTTTGTTAAAATCTAACAAAGCAGCTGTTGTGGAGTTGTTAGAGATAATAAAGGGAGATTCTAGTTGGCTTTTGTTTTGGTTGTCAACATTGGGATATTACACAGGTGAAATTACTAGCTATTAAATCTTTGAAGAAAGTTATACAGAGTTGGATGTTCGAGGAAGAAGGCATAATTATTGAAGGGGATAATTGAAATGTTATCAAGTGTCTTCAATACTCTTTTGGAAAATGAGATAGGTTGATTGGGTGCCGTGAGGTGGAGGATTTGGTTTTTTATAAAGGATTTAATAATATTTTATTCCAATTTACTAGTCGTAGTTGCAATAAGTTAGTGAATTGTTGTGCTAACTTAGCTTTGTCTTCTAATTTTATTTGGGATCTTCTTAATGATAATAATATTCCTCATTTTGTTTCTTTATTTAAGGAGGAATGTGATAGGTTGCATATCTTTGAGTAGTTTGTAACAAGGTGATTTTTTAATTTAATTCAAGTTGTATATACTTTCATAAAAAAAAAAGAGTAGAAGTTTATAAATTTTAAAATTTTAACAAATTACTAGGGATTTGTCAAAACACTATTTTCAATATTTGAATGTTCTATAATGTTGTTTTCTAAGGTCATAATTATTTTTTATTTTCTAAAAATAATGCACTTTTCAATTAACCTAGTAAAATTTCTAAAAGAGAATACTAAAATATCAAAAATACTTATGTCTACAACATACAAAAAGTTAAATGTTGAAAGTTTAACATATATGAAATTATCCTTTTTTTTACTTTATATATTTAAAATTTAAATGAAAAGATCTTAAAATTTTCTTTTGATTAAAAACTGAGATATGTAGAGTCTAACCTACCTCTATCTTGACAAATTCTTAGTCTAATAGTAGAAAATGGATTTAAGCCATCCAAAACTAACTTTCTCTCTCTAAACTTGTCCAAAGAGAGTGATTTTGATATTAGAAAAAATGAATATATAATGAAATTTTATATTTTTATAGAAATTTAATTCAGTGTTGTGATACTTTAAACAACAGTGTCACAATGCTCATAACAGATAACACAGTATCACAGTGCTCTCAAAAGAGAGCACACTATCATAGCGCCCACCCTAGCACTACAATGTTTCCCCAATTTATGAAAAATTCAAAGAGCTCAATGATGTAGAGCTATCAACCCCAACATCGTGGCACAACTAAAGGAAAATTTTAAATTTTTGGTTTTCATGCTCACAGTCTACTACAAGCCTCAAAATAAATTTCACGCATTTATGTAGCAAATATTCACGAACACATGCAGAACTAAAAATGTAGAAATTACATTACATCAATCTTATAAGACTAGGTCAGAACATTGTTGCAATAGATATTACATTCCCCCCTCATCAGAAAAAAGTCACCCTTGACATTTCAACATTCAAATTCGATAAATAAATCTTGGTACAATTATTTCATCTTGAATTTATTTTCCAAGTAGATTCTCTTTGATTCTTGGCTTCCACAACTCCTCGATTATTAGGATTTTCTTATTTATCTTCTTTCTAACCTCATATACTAGGATCCTTTTTTATTCTTCTCTAAACTAAAATTTCATTGTATATTAATATCTTTTATATACATATAATTTCAAAATTTTGATATCTATTTCTTCAAAGATGACATATGAATTATATCATGGATATCAGATATATGTTGCGATAATTATAATTAATAGGTAGAATTTTCAATCCTTTCAATCACTTGCAAAGGTCCAATATACTTTGGACTCAATTTTCCTTCCTTCCCAAATCTACTAATACCCTTCATTAGCTTGATCACCATGTATACAAAGTCTCCAACTTAGAATTTTGTAACTCAATGTTTCATATCATAATAATTATTTTGTTTGTCCTGCACTTCTTTCAATACACCTCTAATTAGGAGTTTTTCAATAGCATCATTATCTAGAGCTAGCCCAATCAAGCTCATCTTTTCCACCTCTGTCCAAGTTAGTGGGGTCTTATATTTCTTACTATACAGAGTTTAATAAGGGGACATACCTATACTTAATTTAAATTTATTATTGTGGAAAAATATAATTAGAGGAATAACATCATCTTAGCTTCCACCAAGGTCCCAAACAAATAATCTCAAAAGATCCTCTTTTATCTTAATAATCCTCTCAGCTATCTGTCACTCTGCAGATGAAAGTCATAATGAAATGCAATTTAGTTTCCAGGTCTTGTTGAATACCTCTCCATAAAATGGAGGTAAACCTATCATTTCTATTGGAAATAATTACCTTCAGCATTCCATGTAGTCAGATAATTTCCCATAAACTTATGTCAACATATCCATTGAATCATCTTGCCATATCATAATGAATTTTATAGACTTCATTAGACAATCCACTATAACTTGTATGACATCATGCCCTTATTTTGATCTAAGGAATCCTATAGCAAAATTTATTGTTATCTCTTCTCATTTCCATTCTAAAATAAGCAATGGTTGTATAAGATCTTTCGGTTGCTAATATTCAACTTTCACTAACTAATAGGCTTCACAATTTAAAATAATATTAGCTATATACTTCTTTAAACTAGACCCTTAGAATATTCCCTTCCAATCACTTTACATTTTGCTGCTTCTCATATGTATACTATAATATGAATAGTGTGCTTCATACAAAATCTGAGATCTAAGATCTCCAATTTTAGGAGTCTATAACCTATTCTTATAGAAAATAACATCATAATTAGGTAATTGTTCAAATTTCTTACCAGACTTGGTTTGATCAATCAACTTGATAATATTATGCATATGACTTTAGAGCATCTAGAATCCTTTTCTATAAAGATAGTAGTGTAATCATCTAGGCCAACACACTTAGACCTTGATCAATGAATATAATCACTTTTCATAAAAATCTCTCCATATCTCAAATAAAAAAAAAATCATCAAAGGTAAGCAGAAGACTTAACACTTTAGAAGACTTTCTACTCAAAACAATATTCAGCGTAAAAAATTTACTATTTTTTATATTTAAATTTTATTAAAAGGTGCTATTTTAGTTTTGTTTGTACAACAATTATTTAAAAATGACAAAAAATTAGAAGTATTGAGTAGCAACATGGTGTCATCTTATAGTATGCCGCAGTACTGATATCAATTATGATGAGGCAACCATTTCAAACTTTACAACACCATCTTCTATATTTTCAAGCACCAAAAAGATATCATAGTCAACATTGTGACATTACACGGTGCCACTGCACCCAAAAATTAGCCCTACAGTGCCAGCAGCCTCAGGAAAATGAGATTTGGAGCTCTAAACCATGCAATGCATTAGCACCAAAATCACATTCTAATACTATAGCACTCAAAATTTTGGAGCACCGTAGAGGAGTAGTTACCAATGTGAGGATCCATGTCAACTCAACAAAACGATGTGCCATTTCAATCAGTAACTGTGCTATGTCAGCCAGTGTTATAGTAGAGCAAACTTTATAGTGCTGAGGCACTAGTTCATTTTTCTCAACCACGTTGCCACCATGTCGAGTATTGTGGCACCTAAACTCAACCATGTACTTATTATAAATATTTTTTTCTCTTTTATTTTTTAGAGATTTCTATCTCTTGAATAAATTCTTGTAATTTTTAAGCTATTTCTATAGTACCCCCTTAAGATCTCTAAGGGAGGCTAGAAAAGTGCAATATACTTTTCTTATGGAGATCTTAGTGACTTTGTACATTATGGAGGAAGAAGTGTGGAGAAGATCATTTGGTCCATCCTGGTGATAATTTTCTCATTACTTCTCTTATATCTTTGATTCTAATGAATGAAATGAAAATGAGTTTGCATGTTATATTTTCTATGTCTATCTAATTCTCTTATTTTGGGCTGATGATGTAAAAAACTTATTTAAGTACTAATATAGACTCTTATTCCTTGAACAATAAATGATGTTTTCAACATCTCTCAATCTTCATTTAATGCTTATAATGGCCATGTGTGTAGTTAAAATTTAGTGTGATGTATAGCCTTGATGGAGGAATACTTAAATTATTAGGAATATTAAAATGGAATATTGATATACTTAGATATAGGAGGTTTGAATACTCTAGGTTCTATGGAGATAATAAAACTGTAGGAAGGCCTTAAAACTTTCATTTCACCCCTATAAGCTCAAAGAAGATCTAGGGATGCATATACTCTGATCTACATCAATAAATAAAAAGTCTCATTGGGAAAACTATGTTATTTTTATTCATTAGTCCAAAATATTTTATTTTCATAAGTATCTTAAATATTTTTGCTATTTTAATTATGTTTAGTGATACAAATTCCAAGTAACACTTTCATATTTCAGTAGTACAAGTGGAGCATTTGAAGTAAGCTGTAGTAGTTAAGTTACAATTTAATAGAACACTTTCTCATGGGTTTGACACTCTAATCTTTCACTTTATTACCTAATTCAGCATGTACACTTATGTAATTTAGTGGGTTGTTACTAATTTTATATTAAAAAAACTTAAACTTTTTTAAACTTGGTGAGTCACATATTAGCTTAGACTAAGCCCCACCATCAAACATCTGCCAATTTCTTCACTTTACTAGGATGATACAAAATTGTTAGAACATAATGCTTAATGAGATTGAGCCACCTTCTTTACCTTAGATTCAAAAACTTCTATTTTAATATAAACTTTAGACTCTGATGTTTAGTAAAAATTTTACATCAAACTCCATACAAGTAGATCCTCTAGATTTTTTTAGCAAATACAATAACAAGTTCAAGATTATGAGTCAAATAATTCTTCTTATATAGCTTTAACTTTTTCGAAGAATAAGCTATAACCTTACCTTGTTGCATCAAAATGTATCTAATCTTTTTATTGAAGCGCATTGAATACTTCAAACCATTATATACTTGATGGGATAGTAAAAACTATATTAGATTTCAAACAATCCTTAAGTTTTTAAAAACACCTCATAATTTGAAATCCAAACAAAGGTTACTAACTTTTGAGTCAATCTCATCAGAGGTATAATAATTTTAGAAAATCCATTTATAAACTTTCTATTATAACATATCATCCCTATCAAAATTGCATAATTAGATAGTAGGACTTGGCCAGTCAATAATAGTCTCAAGTTTTAGGGTATCCACAAAAATACTTATGATGTTCACCATGTATCCTAGAAATATAATACTCTTCAGCTAGAATTCACATTTGAAAAAAAAAATCATATAATCATAGATCTGTCAAAACCTCTAAAGAAATCCTTAAATGTGCTACATGCACTTTCCAAGAAGTTAAATAATCTAGAATTTCATTTAAAAATAGAATTACAAATAAATCCAGGTATCCCTTAAATATCTAATTCATCAAATCCATACAGATTATAGGTGCATTAGCCATCCCAAAAGGTGTGACTAAGAACTTGAAATGCTCATATCTAGTACTAAATATAGACTTCTCTTTATCTTCTTTCATGTTCAACTAATAATATTTAGATCTCAGGTCAATCTTAGAAGATATAAAAGATCTCATAAGCTAATCAAATTAATCAACAATTTTTGGTAGAGGATACTTGTTCTTAATCATCACTTTGTTTATATTAGATACACAAACACATAATACCATCCTTCTTCTTCACAAACAAAACACATTCTTCCCATGGAGACCACTAGGATGGAAAAAATCTAAATCAACCACCTCCTAAACATGCACTTTCACTTCCTCAAGCACCTTAGGTGTCATCCTATATGGAGCCTTAGATATATGAGCGTTACCCTGGAGCAAATCAATACCAAACTCAATCACCCTACTAGGTGGCAAAGTCATTAACTCCTCAATGAAGACATCAATAAAATCCAATACTATCGAGACATTATGCAAAGATTTAGATTTTATGCTCCTATCTTGAATAGATGCTAGAAATATAATACAACCCTTCATTCATAATTTATGCACATGTATAAAAAATATAAGACATTTTCATTACTCAAGAATAATGTAAGCCCCTCTTTCATATAGTAAATTTGAGGCCATATTAACTCAATCAATCCATTCCTAAAATAACATCAAAGTCTTAAATTTTTAACAATATATGACCAGTTTTTCATTTCTATTATAAATCCCTAAATTAAGAAAGCACACCTTACTAGTTACCATACCATACCTAGCTAATAGAATAACAAAGGTTACCATACCATACCTAGTTAATAGAATAACAATAAAGAAGAAGGAAATAGTATTGAAGGCAAACATAAAAGGTCAAAGTATCTCCAGAAACTAAATAAATAACTATCTCCAAAATAAAATAAAATATGACAAGGCATATTAGACACGTTAGCCATATATGTGACCATATCTAGAGCATCTTTGGCCTCATGATGAGTCAAATTATACACATGAGCTTGAACTAGAGTGAAAGTAATCGAACCACTAGCCTCTCTCAAACAATTACCAGATAATCTCTTGACTGTAACACCACTACCTCTATTAGATTATATATTATGGTGTTAACCTTGATTTCCCTACCTATTGAACATATCTCTTAGATTTAGGCTTAGCACATCTGTTAGGTCGGATCTATCAACACTTAGCCACCATATCCAACCTGGACACATCGGAAGCACGGTTCTATCATACAGTAAGATTAACTGATAAGAAAAAAATTTTATATTCCAAATTTCATTTATTTTAATAGAAGTATTTTTTATTCATATATTATTGTGTAATAAATATATTAAAATTTCTCAAAATTGAAAAAGCTCCATGATATTATATTTTAACCTGTTGCTACAGTGCCACCAGATGAGTGCCACAATGGTAGAAAACCCAGATGAATATAGAAGAGCTAAGCACTGAGGCACTACTATTGAGTGCCACAACACCAATTTAGCCTAGCTCCATAACGAAAGATAGATAGAAATGGTTGCACTAGCAAATTGATGTGATGAATAGTGAACTAACATGTTAATTCAATAGCAATTCAACGCCACTTAGTAAATGCCATGATGCTAGTTTATTTATTTTGAAATCCTAAAAATTTGAAACCTATTAGAAGATCTATCAAAGGAATGATGGAACATTTAAAAGAGAGTGTTTAATAGATAAATGAGCAAGAGGTGTAGAGAATGCAAAAATAGATTGACAAGATAAAGAGATGTTTGATAGCATTAATATGGTCAATACTCATTCATCCTTACAAAGAGAAAAGGAAAAAAAGGAAAAGGTATAGCAAAAGATATAGATGCTAAGGTTCATGAAGATGATACCATAGACTAAACTCAACATCTCATAGAGAAATTGAATAAAAAATATGTGGGAAAAAAATACTGCCACGCATATTCAAGGTGCTCCTATTTTTGTGATCGAGTACGACATTAAGAATATTGCACCATCTAGAGAGACGAACATGATATTCTCTAATAGATTCAAAGATAGAAATAATATTTTGAAAACTTCTCATTTTTATAGTAAATAAAATAAAAATAATAACATACTACCTCGAAAGATAGACCTATTATTTTAGAATACTATTTAAAGATAAAATGGGATTTTATAAAATTATCATTTCTATAAACAATATAATAAGGAGAATATTATATATACTCAGAAGGAAAGCATGGCATTCTACAAAGGAATTTGAATATAAAAATTAGTTTTAAAACAAAGTTATTTCTCTAAGTAAATATAACAGAAAGAATATCATATCACCTCAAAGGGTGAATGAGACATTCTACAGAGGTATTTGAATGTTGAAATGATTTTTTATAATTTCTCCACATTCTCAAAGATTTTTCCCCTATCTTTTAAAAATAAGGTTGGGTTTATTTTAATCTGGAGTTACATGTTCTCCATAAAGGTAAGCTTTCATGGTTAACTACAACCTACGAGAGATGAATCTCCTAAGAATATTCTTGATTAAAATAGTGTCAGATATTTTCTTAGACTATAAAAATTAAGCCAAGGATGAGTGGTCTTGAAATTTTCAAAGGGGATTTGGTCGATGTTGAACAATTCTTTCTGGAGGCCAAAGGATTAAAGATAGGGAGCAATAAGATTTTGAGACCACCCAGAAATGCTCTAGTCTATTACATGTTGGGCTTGAATATTTTAAAAGGAGATTTTATGTTTGAGTTAATATTTTGTTATATAATTTGGATTATATTCTTAGAGGGTAAGGACTTATAAATTGAGGTTTGCCTCAAAACTTATGGTCTAATTTGAGTCATTATAGAGCAGTGAACTCAAACCTAGTCTAAAGAAGTGTAAGGTGTATGAATTATTTGTACATATATCTTTCCTGGCATGAAAAACAAAACTAAATCACCTAGTCACTTTAAAATCACACTATCTAGTCTTATGAAAGATGGGTAAGCTATTGTTATTTAAGCTATTGGAAAATAGGACTGATATCTAGAGAAATTCATAAGTGGCATGGACTTATGAAGGATATTATAATTCTAAAGATAAATGCAATAAAATTTTATTTATTTTTTATTTGTTTCTAATGTAATACATTCCAATTAACTCTTTTTTAAAAATCAACATGTGAAGTTAAAAAAGGCTTAGAAAATAAATTTTATCCTAAAAGAGCAAAGTTCTCCTAAATCAGAATGGCAGGTCGAGTGGTCTGCCTCTACACGCAAGTGGGGAGCTGCCTAAGAAGGAAACAAGGATGGATATGATTTGATGTGACCCCAGACGAGCTCTGGCTTATTTTATAGTCTAGTTATCTTTCTATGTTATCATAAAACTTTTATTTGATTCTAAGTAGAAAAAAATTTTTATTTCCAAATAGTCTAGCAAAATATCTAGGAATAGGAGCATGTAAGAAGGAAACCTTTAAAAAATAGGAAATTTCTAGTTCACAATAAATGTAAACAAAGGAATCAATAATAAAGCAAAGTAAAATATCCAAATTCTATATGGCAAGTTCCACTTAATGCAACCTAAGCTCTACATAAAAGTAAAGGTGGTCAAACTCTACAGATAACAACCTAATATAGCGCTTCTTCTAATTACATTGATGCTAGATGAGCCCATACATATCTCTTGGCCAATTAAACCTTTGATTAACGCCTCCCCCATCTCATTATAAATAACTATAGAATCGAAAATACTTAATTTTGCAGGAAGCTTTCTGAGATGTGCTAAGACAATATAATCCATTATAGAAACTTCTATATTTATTGTATCTAAATCTTCAATGGATTCTAGTTGATTTGAGTTCTCTGTATTTTTTGCAACTTATTTTATCTTTTCTATAGCTGAAGTTTGTGGATGTGGAACTTTAACACTATGGAGGTTAACTTCAACTAACTCTTCGAGAGAAGAAGTGTTGGATTGTTTCACTTCTTAATCATTGATTGTCTTTAAATTCTATTTTGGTTGGCTATCTAAATAAAACATTTGATTTTGATATTGATAGGTTCACCTTCAACATCAAGAATAGAGGAGTCACTATCTAACAAATATTGAAAGGGTTTTTCTAATTCATTTAAAGGTGATTCCTGATAATTATTTTCCTAGTTATTTAAATTTTGATCCAAATATTCATTAGCAAAATTAAAGAAGACGTATTTCAAATCCTTTTTCATTACATTCTTACTACTAGGTGGGATGAAATAATGGTGATACAGTGTTAAAGATTTGAGAGATTTAGATTAGACGTTTGTCGAAATAACTATCTTATCAGATACAACTTTAGTTTTATTTTTTTCTTCCTCCCTTAAGACTATAGAAGTTTGACTGACTCACACTTCTTTAGAATCTTCGATTAGAACTTTATTCTTTCCTCCAATAAGAGTTACGAGATCAACCTGGCTGAGATTTTGTAGTCCTGGAGATTCTTGAAAAGATTAACAACATAACATATTAAGAGTTCTTCAAGAGGAATGGGATAATGCAACATCCCACCTATCATCAGATTTTAAAGTGGAGAAAGTTGTAGAAGGATCACCAACAATACATTTAGCAGATCTTTAGCTCTAATCAGTTAAATATTCTTTATTTATCATAACTAAACCAACTTTAATATTCTTTTCAAGCCATTCCTTAAAAGTTAAACAATCTTCTAATTTATGACAAATCTAACTGGTGATATGAACAATATTTGGTATGTCCTAATTTACACACATCTTTTGTCTTCATTGGATCTAGAAGTTTGAACCATATCTTTTTTAAGAGAATTTTAAAGGTTTTTTTAATAGCTTCTATTTTAAATGAATAAGTTTTATTTTTTGAGGCATTCAAATATCTACCTTTTCTCTTCTGAAGTTAGGTATGGTTAAGATATGAACTGTTGATCATTATGTGGTATACGTACTACTGGTACTAAGGATGTTGGCTTAGATCTTCTACCAAAATCTACATCAGCTACTTCCGTTTATCACATGTAGACATGGATCCTGATTTGTTTTCTAAACCATTTGAGATTTTAATTTTTTTCTTTTTTGAAAAAGACTAATCTTTTAAAAGTGGTAATTGAGTAGTTTTGAAGATTAGAGACTTTAACCAATAACTTTTCAAAAGTTCTAATTATAAAACCTTTCAATAAAAAGGTAATTGGACCCCTTATATTTTCAATGGGATCTCTATAGCATAATTCTCTTACAACTATGGCTCACATTTATACTAAGATTCCTCCATTTTAAGATATAGTCTAAAAAACTTTCATCGGGTTTCTTCTTCTCTACTATCAGATCACCAATAGTGATATGATGCTTTGCACCAATAAATCCTTTCACAAATAAATTTTAATTCATTGAAGGTACAGACTAACCCATTAGGTAGTTTAGCATACAAATCAAATGCAATACTAAATAAGATACTTACAAATTGCCTGAACAACATTGCATCACTTCCTCCACCATTATAATAACTAACCCTAAAATGTGTAAGATATTATTTAATATTACCCATACCATCAAAGTTCTTCAATGAAGGTGGTACGAATCCTTTCAAATAGGGAACTAGATCATATTTTTTTAATGTTACAGTCTATCCATTAGAACAGATTTAAGTACCTTGGGATTTAGCAAGTGCATCTTTGACCTGCTACTCTACCATTTACATCTATAGACAAGATTGATTCTACTTCTAACTATATCTATTTATTCTCTGCTTCTTTTATATGAATTTCTTTTTTACCTGAGCAGGGTTTTCTAAATCCTAGGCGACTTATGATGCAAATTATAGTGAACAAGGGTTAGGAAACATTGTGTGAGGAGCCTAGCTCATGCATTATTAATATGGTGAGAGAATTTTTTTCCAATGCCAAAAAAAAGCCCAAAATAATAAATATTTTGCAAGACAGACGTTGGTGCCTTTTGATCTATAGAGTATAAACCACATTTATAAACTTAGGTACATGGAATTTAATAACTATTATGTTTTTAAACTTGCACCCATTGATCCTCAAGAGTTATTGAGAGTGCTTCGTGGACCAAGGAGTGGCTTGTCTGGAAATAAAGATATGGGACGAAAATAAATTTTTTGGCATCCTATTTAACCCAATTGTCTAAAGATTGACACTATTGAAGTGAACTAAGTAAGAACATTAGCAGAGTGATTAGGGAAAGAGCTATTGTAAACTATGGAATTCAGGTGGATCACTCGATCAGTGTAGGGAAATTGATTTTTTCCCCTTTAATGTCATCATTAAGGGTTCTACTTACATATCTCTAGGTCAACCCTCTCTTATTTATTTCCTTTTTTGTAGCTACTAGATGAGGAGTAGCTTTATCTCATTTTCGCTCTCTCAAAGTAGAAAATTAAGATTTTTAATAGAATAGAAGAAGAGGAGGAAGTTGGGCACCATTTGACCAGTCCGCCCAGTAGTAGTCTAAAGAGGAGGAACTTACCAAGTCTAATGCTTAAGTTTTCACAAAATCACATATAATATATAAATGTATACGAGCCAAATCAAGTAATAATATGAAAAAGTAGAGTGTTGAACCAACAACGAAGTATATTTATTAGCAATAAACTAATATTGTTTACTTTAATTATAATAATTATCCTATTGAAATAAAAATGATATTTGTGGAGATTCTATATTTCAATAAACTAGTAAAAATATTGGATATAAAATTTAATAAAAGTGTTTTGAATTAATGAGTGTAAAATTTATTTATTTTGCTAATGAGACTCTTAATTATAGATGTGATTCAAAGTATATGCATATTTAGATCTTTGTAAAGCTTGTAAGGGTGAAAAGAATATTTCCTTACATCCTACAGTTATAATATCTCCTAATGAACTTAAATCCTTTATATCATATGTCTAAGTATGCAAATATCATATCTTAATATTCCTGATTGTTCCTGCATTCCTCCTTCGAGTCTATATATCATATTATATTTTAACTACATATATAACCAATGTATGTATTAAGTTAAGAACAAGATAATATTAAAAATATCATTTAGCACTTATAGAATAAGAGTCTTCATTAGTATTTAACACATACTTTACATCATCAATCTAAAATAAAAAAATTAGCCAAACATAGAATAAATGACAAGAAAACTCATTTCGTTAAACTCATGTGAGAATGAAAATACAAGAGAGTGATATCACCAAAAAGGATCAAAGTATCTCCTTCACACTACTCTTTTAACTGATAGAGTTGCTTCAAGAAATACAGACAAAATGCACCAAATGATTGTATATTGTACTTTCCTAGACTCCCTTATATTATACTCTAAGAGGGAACTAGAGAAATACTTCAAAAAAAGTATTAAATTTTACTCAAGTAACTAAAGTCCCTTATACATATAATATAATAACTATTTATAAGATAACACAAAAAGGTATCTAACACTACGGCACTTGAAAGAGTGGCACTACGACACTATTGAAGTGAACTAATGCATAGATGCCGAAAATTCTTACACCACCACGATGCTTGCTGATGTCGACTGATTGCTTAGTGAGAAGTCACATCTCTTTACTGAGAGAACATGGCCCTTGGAAGTTACAACTATAATGTAGTGGTGTTGTTGACATTCGAGCATTACGGTGCCCAAGCAAAAAAAATTGCTGCCAAAGCAAGATAAATTATGGTATGGTGGCATTTGAAAATAAAGAATATTGCACTATTAATTTGACTTTTGGACACGTGGAGTTGGTAATGTTGCGGTGCTGGCTGTGTTGTTACTGCACTTGCAAACATAGAATTTGACGTCACAATGTCAAATTTGTGGTGCCTCGGCGGTATTGCAGGTGGCACTGCGACATTATTGTATCGAATGACATAGTGTTGTAGTCTCCTTAGAATTTTTTATATTTTTTAGATTTTTTCTGTATAAAAAATAACTAAAATAATATATTTTTTACTAAAAATAGAACATATAAAATAGTACATAATTTACACTTATCAAATTCTCTCTAACTTAAACTTTTGCTTGTCCTCAAGTAAATAAAGAAATCTGTAATTCTGATTAATCAAATAATTAAAGTAAAAAACTAATAAATTAAAATTACTAAACAATAGAATAATATATCACAGTCAAGAAGTAGTGGAAATGAATAGAATTATAATTTTAGTTTGTGCTAACTATGCTATTTTCTCTTCTTTTGTTTGGGAAGATGTAAACTCGAATAAGATTCCTCCAACATTTCTTAAAATGTTAAAGGAGGAATCGGTTGGTTGCTTGCTCTAGGTTTTTTCCATTAATAATATTGCATTTTATGCTTTCTTCAAAAAAAAAAAAAGTAGTGGAAATGAACAAAATTTTAATTTTAGTTTGAAAAAATACTAATAATTATTCTAACAAGTCATACTTACTATTTCTTAATTTGAATTTACAAGTTATGAATCTAATGTTGACTTTTGAATTCTAAATTAAATAATATAGATTAAAGATTAGATATACTTGTAGTTAAAATTTAAATTTTAATAATTTATCATCATTTATACTAGTTCTCATATCTTATCCTTTATGAATTTAAGTATAAGATTGCAATCAGACACTTAGCTTTTATATCTGATACCAATTTTTTTAATGTACTATGTTTCTTTTTTTCTTTTCTTTTCTTTTTTTAATTCATTTCACGTCTCTTTTTATTTTTATTTTTGTGGAGTACATAGTTAATAATATTGAATATCATTTTTACTTAAAATCTTCTTATATACTTAATAAGTTTATGTAAGAATTTAATAAGATTACTAATTTCAAATTCAGGTTGCTATGATTTGTAATTTTAATCTACCCATAGATATTCTTTAACCTTAATTATCCAACTTCAATTCAAAGGTCAATATATAAATGTATAACTTATAAATTCAAATTAAGTTAATAAATTAAATAATCTAAGTTAGTTTGTTATTTTTTTCAATCTATGAATTATAAAACATTGTTCATTTAAATTATGATCTATGATTTTATTATTATCCTAATTTTACATAATTTTAAAATATCATTATTATTAGGGTTAATTAAATAATCAGAATACATAATATTAATGAAAGATAATATAAAAATATTAGTATAAGGATAATTTAATCAAATGTAAGTAAAAATATATATGAAAATTAGTAAATAATGCATGCTATTATATGAATGATAGAAAACTATAATATATATATAAACAGAGGGCACAAAATAAATAGTGCTTAAAACACCACTCTCATCATTATAATAAGATTACTAATGATACAAGTGGGTTGCCTCCCATACAGTGCTAAGTTTATAATCTTCAACTAGATTTGTTTAGATTTATCAATTTGATTGGGGTACAGTGCTAAGTATCTTTTTTTTTAGGTTAACTTTAGTATTGTTAAGCAATGATCCAAGAGGTCTGCTACTAATTGAAATTATAAGTTGACTTAATTGAGTTTCCAAATTTTTAATATAAGTGACTTGATTTTGCAATTGAGTCCCTAACTACATTACCATATCTTCCAATGGTAATTTTTTTACATCTAAATTGATTACTTTGATTAAATCCTAGAGTATATGTAGGTCTAAGATTAACAGCAGGTTGTTGAAAATTGTTCCAATTTACTAGGTTATTTTGACTAGAATTTCATTGATTGTTTCCAACAAAATTATTGGATCAATTAAAATTAGGATGGTTTATCAAACCTGAATTCTATATATTGGAGTAGGGATTATTTTATCTTCCAATCAAATTAATATTTTCAATCCATTGAACATTATTAATTTTAATTAAATTTTGATCCTCTTTCAATCAAATTAATATTTGCAATCCTTTGTACATTATTAATTTTAATTAAATTTTAATCCTCCAATTGCATATATGATTCAGTTCCTAATCCAGAATAAATTCCTCCTACTCTCTTAGGATTTACCCAATCAATAGGCCATTGGAAATTATTTGTAGATGTTTTCTTTATTAATTTATATGCTTCCTAAAGGGGCCTAAACATTAATGATTCTCCACTTGCAGCATCTATGATTGTTCTAAGAGATCCTACTAATTCATTATAAAATATTTGAATAACTAACCAATCAGGTAAGACATAATTAAAGGGTTTCCCAAGTATTTTCTTAAATCTCTCCTAACTCGCAAAAATTAATTTCCCTTCAAACTAGGTAAAATAAGTGATATTATTTCTAAGTTTGACAGTCTTCGAGGGAGAGAAATACTTAGCAAAAAACTTATGAGCCAACTCATTCCATGTGATTATAGAGCTTGGGGGTAAAGAATTCAACCACATCTTAGTTTTATCTATTGGAGAAAATGGGAACAATCTAAATCTACTAGCATCATCGCTGACATCATTGTACTTAAATGTTGCACAAATTTAAAAAATAAATGACTAAGTGTAAATTGGGATCTTCAATAGGAGTTTTTCCAAACTTAGAATTTTTAACCATTTAAATTATGGTAGGTTTTGATTCAAAATTATTAGCTTAGAATATAGGTCTCTTAATGTTTTTATGAATTTCGTCTACTAAAGGGTTAGCATAATCCCTCAGAGGTCTATAATAATCTTAATCTAGTATAATTTCAATCATTTTCATAATCTTTTTAGTTTTTTAAATTTTTTAAAGGGCTCTTTTGATTTCAAAGTCAAACAACAAAGGTTCATTTACATATCCATAAAACGTGTAACCATGAATATGCAATCAGCAAATAAAATAAATAAAATAAAAGATACAAGTAGGTCTCACTATATACATAATTCAATAAAATAGTTAAAATTGCAAAAAATAAAGCACTTCCCCTGCATCAGCGCCGAAAATTTGATAGGGGCTATGGAGTGAACTTTTGATTTGTATAAAAATCTAGAGCTCTTTAACGTCTTAATTAATAATGCTTGGGTTTTTTTTTAATATAAAAATAACAAAACCCCACTTAATATACAAATATATACATGCAAAATAAGCAATAAAGTGGTATGTTTAATGTCAAACCATAATGAAGTATATTTATTTGTAAAAAACAACTATCATTTATTCTAATTGCAATAATTATCCTATTAAAATAAAAATAATATTTATGGAGATTCTACCACTAAATAAAATAGTAAAAATATTGGATATCATATTTAATAATAGTATTTCGGATTGATGAGCATAAATTTTATATCTTATCTAATGAGACTTTTAATTATAGATGTGATTGAGTCGAACTTATAAAAATGAAAATGATATATGCTAATCTCCTACAGTTATAATATATTATTAAGCACCTAGAACCTTTTACATCCTATATTTGGGTATGCAAATATCATATCTCAATATTTTTAATTGTTCTTGCATTCCCCTATTGAGACTATACATCACACTATATTTTAACTGAACATATGATCACTATATGTATTAAGTTAAGAATGGGATAATATTGAAAATATCATTTAACATTTATAGAACTAGAGTCTTCATTAGTACTTAACATGTACTTTACATCATAAATCCAAAATAAGAGAATTAGTCAGAGATAAAATGAATGACAATCAAACTCATTTTTCTTAAACTCATGGAAGAATGAAAATATAAGATAGTGATATTACCCAAAAGGATCAAAGTATTTCCTCTACACTTCTTCTCCCTCAACTTATAGAGTTGCTTCAAGAAACACAGGTAAAATACTCAAAATGATTGAATCTTGTACTTTCCTAGCCTCCCTTATATTTTTCTCTAAGAGTAAACTAGAGAAGTACTATAAAAAAAGTATTTTATTTTACTGAAATGACTAAACTTCCTTATAAATATAAAATCATAATTATTTATAGAACAACACAAAAAAGGCATCTGGCCCTACGGTGCTTGAAAGTGGTGTCACGGTGTCATTGAAGTGAAATAATGCCTCGCGCTAAAACATTTGAACCATCACAGCATTACTAATGTGAATCGGTTACTTTGCGAACAGTCACTTCTCTTCACTAAGAGAATGTGGCCCTTGGAAGTTACAAATGCAACGCTATGGCACTATTGACATTCGAGTGGAAAAAAATTGCACCAAGGTGTAAGAAATTGTGGCACCGCGGCTTTCAAAACATAGAATATGGTGCTCTCAAGCTAACTTTTTGACATCGCGATGCTGGTAATGTTACGCTGTTGACTGTGTTTTCGCTATAGCACTTGCAAACAAAAAACTCGATGCCACAATGCCTAATTTGTAGTGCATCGGTGGTATTGAAGGTGGCACTAAAGTGTTATTTTGCTGGACGTCGCGTCACTATAATCTCCTTAGAATTTATATCATTTCTGGATTATTTCTACATAAAAATAACTAAAATAACTCATTTTCACTAAAAAATAAAATTTATAAAATAATACATAATTTACACTTATCATTAGTCAAGTGTCCAAACTCCTAGATCCTTAGGTGAGCAGGTTACAAATTTGAGGGAACAAATGGAGGGTGTTACCACTTTTTTAGGAGGAAAGGGGTGGCAGTAGGACATGTCTTATCGAAACGCCCATTATATGGGCATGCAGGAAAAGTAGTACAACTATGCTTCTCAATTTAATGAAGCATTAGTTGGGATGTTTAGGAGTTCTTTTGTAGAGAACCCTAACTAGCTCCAATTTCTGCCAACCCCTGCATACTACCCATTTGTTTGGCACCCACCAACACCAATAGTAGTAATAGATAATAGTTATGATGAGGAGAATTGGCAATTATTCTTGCTTATTTGTTTTTCTATGTTGTTTATCATTGCTTGCTTGAGAGAGAGAGAGGAAAAGATGAAGTTATGGTTAGTTGTTCTTTTTGTTTTCTTTATTTTTTATTTTCTTTGTTTGGGGAGGTCCTCGTGATTAGTGTGATTAGGAAGTTCTTCTACTGATGATGCTAGTAGTAGTTCTTGTGATTTGGTTGTGCATGTGTGCACATAGTATTGTAGTTAAGGATTTAGTAATTTCATTTTATTGCCTTCTATACTAGCTATCATTCTTAATGAAAATACATCATCATTTCCAATTAAGAGTATTGTGTTTTATAATTTTTATTACTTGTACACTTTATTTTAATTTTGTATGTTATTTTGTTAATTTTTATTAATTAAAATTTTAATATTGCTTGATTGTTGAAATATTCTCAATATATTACACTTTAATAGCGAATTTAATCAAAAATGAAAAATAATAATTAAAAATTATTTATAATTAATAATAATCTAAAATTATAGGTGTTAAATTGAACGAACAAAACACATTAATTTAAAATTTAAAATCATAACAATCAACCAAAAAAATTTATCTAAATTAATTTTTAAACTTAAATGCTATAACACTTGAGCACTGACTATTGGTGATATGGCTAGATAACTAAGTTTAGAAAAAGAAAGTATTTAAATTTATTTATAAAACTCATTATGAACTCACGTATGTAATTAGTAAACTTGTACAATCTTTACATAATTTTAAATTAGGGTCTCTTAAAAGAAGAAAGTTTATTATATATTCAAAATTATTACTTTAGTACTCAAGTGCATTAAAAAAAGAAGTGAAATTGAAGAAAATCAAAAGAAACAAAAAGTCAAAAGAAAAATAATTACTATAACATCAAAAATTGTTATATAAGGATACTGAATTTCTAAAAGGATCCTAATACTTAATTTTAAAGAGGAGAGTGTAAGTGAGCTATAACATCAAAAATTGTTATATAAGGATACTCGGCCATCGCCACCAGACCACAACTCGTCCTCCGCCATCACATCTCCGGACACCTACAACCACATAACCTCCTAATCGTCATTAGCAAATCTTCGTCAGCCAACCATCCTCGTCAAACCTCCGCACAGTAACCATCGTCGTCTAACCTCCGCACAGTAACCATCGTCAAACTCTCACATCCCTACTATCATCGTCAAACCTCCATGCAGCCATAACCATCGAATCGTTCGTCACCTAACCATCACTGACAAACCTTTCATCGCCCAATTGCCTCCAACAAGCCTTTCACCAACCAACCGTCATCGTCAAACCCATAGTCATTGAACCCCAAACATACATACAAATTCTACCACTCTATACTCTTGGAATTTTACCATCTCAAAGTTCAAAGACAAATCAATCTTTGTAACTCATACTTATAGTGGAATCATTTCAAGTGAACAAGATCTAATGGTTTTTTCCTTTATTGATTTTTTTCGTCTCACCCAAACTCTTTCATTTCCCTATTTGTATACAGTGCAAAGCTATGACACAAAATTCTCTCTCTACCACCATAAATTTTCTAGTCCATAATAAGAATTAGTGCAAATTTGTGATTTATCAAGATGCATGTAATTTGCTATAACAACCCAATTTAGTTATTGTGCTGCATAAACTTTTGAGCACTCTGGCGAATTTCTATGTGAATCACAAAAAAGGAAGCCTCACAGCCATGAATTTTGCTACGATATAACAAGATCAATTCATAACTTTGACCCACATGAGTATCCAGGGTTAGTATTATGCAATTGAAATGGGTATTTCTTTTGTAGCTCAGATATCATAGCTAACAAACTAACTATACAATTATCATTTTTTTATTCTAAGAATACACAATAATTTCGCTTTGATAAAATTTATTATACAAATAAATTATCTTCAAGTACCTTGATCAATTTACATTTTAATAGAAGCTTCAACTGTCTCTAGTAAGGACGACGAAAGCTATAACATCATTGACTTACAGCCAGCCAATATCAGTGTCCATCTTGAACCGAAACGCATCCGTCAGGACAACTTGACCTACGAATTCAAAAATTATACGAAATAAATATTCATTTTAATTTCATTCATGAAACAATAATAAAAACTGAAATGGTGCTAATAATTATGCATATTTTATTCGGATAATTGAGTCGATTAACGGATTGAAAAATCACTCTTTGGCATTATGAAATTCAACCAAAAAATAAAGTTTAGGGAAGTTTAGGGAATGTTTAAAAAAAACGACTTTTTAGTATAAAAATTTCTAATTCAAATAATATTTATACTAAAACTATTTTAGAAAACAACAAAAAAGTTGTCCCAAACAAACCTTAAGCTTTATTTCGAATAGCTTTCTCACTGCTTTCTAAAGTAACTTTTTAATACAAAACTTTATATTATTTTAAAAAAAATTGTACTAAAAAACTGTTTTAAAAAAAAAACAATAAAAACACTGTCCAAAATAAAGCCTTAAGCTTAATTTCTAACAGAATTTTAGAAACTTATTCTTAAGGCAGCTTTCTAGCAAAAATTATAAATTTTATACTAAAAAGTTGCTTTAAGAAGCAATAAAAAAGTCATCCCAAGGCTTCATTTGGGATAACTTTCTTATTGCTTTGGAAAGTAAATTTTCAGTACATAAATTTTTGTACTAAAAGTTGCTATAAAAAGCAATAAAAAAGTTGTCCAAAAAATTGGAACATTCTTATTACCTTCTAAAGCAATGTTTTAGAAAAAAAAAAATTAATTGAAAATTTTTGAACTAAAGAGCTACTTTAGAAAGCAAGAACAAAGCTTATATCCCAAATGAAGCCTTAAAATCATACAGTTTTCATATATCTAGTTTCAGCCAGTTGATGAAATCTAGTATTTGTTAAAAACCATCCTTCATAAGACCTAATGGAATTAAAAGATTTCTTCTCTCAAATTTTAAATCCCGAAATAAATAGCAAAATAGTTTATCAGAATTTATAAAAATTTGATAATTGTCAAGATAAATAATTTTGAGATTTTAATCCTCCAAAGATTTACTAATTTTGAAATTACAGGATTTACTAATTCCTACTTGTAGCCAAAGTCTCTACAGTTTGTCGTAAAAAAATCGTGCATGTTTGTGTCCAATAAATATCATGCTACATCGGATAATAAACAAAGAAAAAACTTTTGAAAATGTTTTATGATATCTTGGTGCCTACTGCTGATAAGAAAAGGCATTTTATAAGCAGAAGTGAAAGATGAATTACCCGCACAAAACAGGAGAATTATGGCCACTATGAATACCCATCTCTTCGATCTTGCTCCTCAGCTTCCTTGTTTGCAGCTTGAACAGATCTGAACCATAGAAAGGCCTATAACAAACAAAAAGAATGATATAGAAACAAGCACAGGAAACCAAGGATTGAAGACAAACCACCCACCAGAAATGAAAACTTACAGATGCCGGTATGCCGGTAAAAGCGAAGAATCCAAGCAATGGAGTATAAAACACACTGTCCGAGCCCAGAATGCCAAACACCGGTCTCTGATTTATGTATTCAAAAATGGAACCGATCTGTTGAAACATAGATCAATAAACTCAAAATTTTATTTGATCTATAATGATAAAAATATTAAAAAGGCATAGAAAGTACCGCCGCTATAGCAGTGATAACTGATGCCAGTAGATAGGCATAAAAGGGGATCACAAATGCTGGCTGAGATGTGCTCCCATTACCTTCGTCACGAGCCCATGGCGGAGGCTCATCTGAATCTGGTTTGGCCCATGATGGAATTTTGTCATCTGCTGGGCTCGACTTTGTTGAACCTTCAGTAACTGCCAATACAACGAGCCTTCGATGTGATACACCTGCTTTCAAACCAATGTGGTTCCTTCCAGTATTTATGTTACCAAAATGTTTCAGGTATTTGACTGGAATGAGTTTGCGTAGCCCAATGTGTCTTTGAGAACTCTGCATTACTACAGAAGGAAGCAATATTGAAGCACAAAGTGATATTACTGCAGCCATTGATCCTTCAGTGCCCCTTTTCTTTCTAAGATAGATTTAAACTATAAAAAAAAACAAAATAATCCAAGTTAGGTAACAAGTCTCCCAGTCGTTACCTGTTAGTGCATGGTGAGTGGGTGTGAACCGTGTGGGTAAATTCGAGTAAGTATGAAGTTATAAGACACCAACCAAGTAGAGCAAAAAAATTGAGGAAAGTGGCTGGGCACTAACAAAAGTACTCATCGACAAGGACCAAAGTTCTTTGCATGCAAAATAGATTATAATTCAAGCTGAAAGAACGCAATGGTTTTGAGTCATTAAAATAGTTTTATTCAGAATGATAAGTGGCATTTACACATCCATTTTTCCTAGTATGAAGCTCAAAATTTTACAGGACAGATAAGAATGACAAGATGAGATGCTGTTTGAGCTGAGAATTCTATAATATAATGAAAAGCACTTCTATTATTAAACAGACCAATAACAAAATATGTTGGACAAGACGAATTTGAAGAAAAACCAAGATAGGTTTAGCAGAATTTACAATTAAGCAGCTCACTAGAAAGAAGATGCAATAAACACCTAAGATCAATAACGATGCTCCATCCAAAAATAAAATAGCCATCGCATCAGTATGGATAGTAGGTGAAGTAGAGAAGATGAAGAATAACTACATGACAAACACCAAATTAATACAAGCAAAGGTCAAAATTATCCCAGGAATATATATAGAGGTTGTTTTAGTCCTAGAATATCTTATAAATCCAAGTCCTTTCACTCCTCAATTTTGATTCAAACTAATCTTTCAACTCCTCAAATCCAATCCAAAATAAGCTAATAAAAAACTATGTCTAACTCCGAAAATTTAATCCAAAATGATTCAACAAGAATATTTTGGATCATATTTAAAGAGTCAAGGAATTAAACAGAACACATTTTCATTTTGACCTGTTTCTCAACTTAACATTGTAATCTTTATTTTGAGATAGTAACTATGGGGATTCAGCCCACCCAATCATCCATAAACTTGCTTTAGACTTTCAGAGGTGTCCACTCTTCATGACAGAAAAAGGCTAATAAGATATTAACAGTGCTATACTGTTGGTTGTGCAACAAAGATTTATCTTCAATAGCAACACAAAATAGAGAAAGTACATGATTAATTTCATCACATGTATGGCTTCTTCAGAATAGGCAAATGAGAAAGGGCATTCATTGTTTGATCTGCGATTGTTGGAATTCATTTTTGAAAAGAACGCCTATTACATACCAAAGATATAGATGGGATTTCAATTTGAAAATTTCCTACCCGAGGCACTAACTTTTCCTTGGTTTCATTTCCCTCCCCTCTAATTTGTGAGCGCTTGATGCACTTCTCAGCACAAATAATACTCCAGACCTTTTACTCGCATGCTGAAAATAACATAATCACCTCTCTAATCTTTACATGAACTCTTGCATGGCAAAGGACCTCAACAAAAATATTTCATTTCTTATTTTTCATATTATTTATTTTTTTAATTATATATTTATTTATTTTTGGGTAGGAGGTTGAACAGAATTTAAAAAAAAAAACTATTACTAGGATAACAAACTATTTGCTGTCATGACTAATTCACCCTTCAAGAAGTGTCATAACTGCAAAATTAATTATAAGATCAGCACTGTCCAAATAATAAAATACATCTAAGATATAAATATACCACTTATCAATGTCCAAGAGTTTGAACTGTCAATCCGTTCTTGCAATGTTTTTCAATGTAATCTTACGCCTAAAGTAGTGGATTACATTTTTGTTGAATTAACATCCATCACAAAATGCAAAAAATGTAGCACAAAATGTGTCCTTGACAAGAATAAAATAGTAGATGATAATTCAATTCATTTACTTGCGTTTTTTAGATGACTCAGCTATTCAATGTAAAGATGGCCTCACTATAAATGAAAACTTGAAAACACCTGAGCTTCTAGCTTTTTTCTTCTTCTACTTTGGATCAGTGTTCTTAAAATCCCTAGATACTCTAGAGATGAATTACTTGCAACATGGTTTAAAATTGAGCACATATATATGAAATAAAAAATTGCATAAATCATAAAGTGACAAGTGAAAAATTGTATAAAATAGAATTGAAATCCAAATAATACAAGAGCAAAATAATATAAAATATAGGAATAACATACAAGTATCATATAAGATCAAGTTCAACTGAAGATTTCTTCTTTTTCAATTCCCTGCTCATCCACATTTAATTCCTTAAAAAAAATTGAAATAGTTGACAACTCAAAAATCATGTGCTATCATTACTGAGGGAGTCCTTATTTGAGTCGTCGTTATAATAAATTGATCTTTATCCTGTCTCATCATGCAGAGTTCAATTCCTCCCAATCTACTTCATTTGTTTCATTCATCCTTCTTTTTTTGTCATCAACATTAAGGTTAGAGTAATACTCCAAAAATTTTAGAGCAGGAGGTAGTATTGGTGTGCGGCTTCCAAGTGATCTCTGGTGGTGGTTACAACAATGGTGGCTATGGAAGCTATCATGAAGAAAATGGACTAGAGGTCGACGTAGTCGAGAGAAAGTTGTTACGGCTTGGAGGAATATAAAGGTGTGATTTGTTCTAGGCTTTAGTTTAGGATTTAGGTAAGTTTTAATAAAAATATATAAATAGTATGAGACATATACCTCATGGCAGCAAGAAGCAAGGCGCACCTCAAGGCGGGCCTCAAGCAAGCTACGGCACAAGCTTCATATAAAAAGCTCGAGGGGTAAGCCTTGAGATGTTTTTCACCTAAATTATTCTGAATTATTATTTTTCTAACTCTTAGTGTTATTTTCACGTCACCTAATATCAACTTATTATCATAAAAAATAGCCCATCTTCTACATTTGAAGTTTTAGCATCTAATGCTTCAATCAAGACAAGATGCTCGCAACAAAGCCTTGTTCCTTAAAGCAAGATGCTCTCCTATGCATGTTTTAGTCGTGGCGCCCATCTGGGACATGGGTAAGGTGTTATGACTTCATCTTGCCTAGCCCTAGGGCCTAAACATTCATCTTTAACATCACTGCATTTGATATATAATTTCATGAGCTTGTCTGAGTTTTTTTAATGATTTGGCACAATAATTAACAACTTCAATGATGATGTGACCTTTAAATCTCAAAATTTGTGACAGTACACCGATCGATACCTTTTAACTTTGGTTGAAATCTATATGCAGTATGATTACCTTCAGAAGGTCAATAATAAAATTCTTAGTAATGTTGCTAGCAACAACAACAACAAACAAACAACAACATCAAGCCTTTATTCCACTACATGGGATCATCTACATAAATTCTTTTTATCCGATGTGTCCTATTAAGAGTCAAATTCTCATTTAAATCTAATAAAAAAAAAAGATCATTTCTAATATTTTCTAACCAAGTTTCTTTAGGTCTACCTATACCTCTCTTAACATAGGCTAAATCTAACACATCTACTCTCCTAATCAAGTCATCAAAAGGCCAATATTTTGTGTGACCAAACCATCTAAGGAGACTCTTTAATCTTATCTGCCGCTGGAGCTACTTCAATCTTTTCATGTATATGCTCGTTCTATCTCTAAGAGTAAAGCCATTTATCCACCTGACCATCCTTATCTCTGCAATACTTAATTTATTTGTATGCTTCTCTTTTAATGGCCAACATCTTGTTCCATAAAGCACTGTAGGTCTCACCACCATCTTTTAGATTTTTCCCTTAATTTTGAAGGGTACTTTTCTATCATACAACAAGCCCGATGCATTTGTATGTTTAAACCATCAAACTTGAATTCTATTAATAATATCCCATTTATTTCACCCTCACTTTGGATAATAGATTAGAGATATCTAAAATGTGTACAATGACTTGACCTCCCAAAGTTACAATTCACACATTAGATTTATTACTACTAAAATTATACTTCATGTATTCAGTTTTAGATATACTCAAACGAAAATCTTTGGACTCTAAATTGACATCCATATTTCAAATTTAACTTCAACTCTCCACTAGTCTTATTAACAAGAAGAAAAATCATAAGCAAAAATCATACACCAAGGTACATCCTCCAGCAAATGTCTAGTAAGAACATCCATCACTAAAGAAAAAAAGAATGGGCTTAAAGCTGATCCTTGATGTAATCCAGCTAAAATAGAAAATTACTTGGTCCAACCTCCTAGTGTTTGAACACATGTAGCAGCTCCTTCATACATATCCTTAATGACTTAATTATAAGCAGTATTAACCCTTTTCTATTCTAAAACTCTCCATAGCACTTCTCTTGGAACTTTATCATAAGCTTTCTATAAATCAATAAATATAATACGTAGATCCTCCTTATTCTCCCAATACTTCTCCATCAAACCTCTCAATAAATATATAACTTTCATAGTAGACCTACCCAGCATGAATCCAAATTGATTTTGAGAAACATGGTAGTATCACATTGTAATCTATGCTCAATAACTCTCTTTCAAAGTTTTAAAGTATGACACATCAACTTAATTCCTCTATCATTTGCACACTCTTGTGGATTACCTTTATTCCTAAAATAAGAATCAATACACTCCACTCATCTGACATATTTTGTCTTCAAAATAATTTTGAAAAGTTTCGTAAGCTAAGAAATTACTTCATCTCCTAAGCATTTCCACGTCACTATTGAAATATCATCAGGTACAACAGCTTTTCACACTTCATTTCTTTAAAGCCTCTCTAACTTTGGTTTTACTAATACGTTGATAAAAATAAAAATCTCTATTTTCATTTAGGGCAATGTTGCTAGCTAAGACCAAAAATTAATTCTCAAATAAGTACAATTTCAAGTTGACGTAAACATCATCAAATTCACCTATAAGGTTTGGCTGCATCATCTCTGTTTTCTTTTCATTTTTATGCCTTTTATTTTAGGAAAGAACTAAAATAAACCAAAATAGAAGGAAGCTGCTCAATTCTTGAGACCAATCACAGCAAAAATAGTACCTTCAAATTGCTTTTATGAAACCAAACATTTAAATTCATAAATCTAACCAAAGCCTCCAAGCCCAGAAAAGCCCAGTTTGCCAGTTATCAAAAACTGTTTTTGACAAACTAACAAAGCCATCAATAATGAGACTGAAAACAGAACACTACCTTTAGCCCGAATTTGAAACTCTATTTACTTAAATTAACATTACCATTCCACCTCAGCCCAACGCACTTAATCAACCTTCAAAATAAAATAACTTAAAATTCTTTTTCCTTTTATTTATTCTTTTTATTCACATAGATGTAATCCACCAAAAACTTTTCTCTTTAGCTGAAAACCCTAAAGTAATTCTTTGGTTATATTCCTTTTGGATGCATTTACAACATAAGAAAGACGAGTAGCATGGATATGGAAGCAGAATTCATATAGCTGCAAAGAGCAATTATAATGTACATGATTTAACCAGGAATAAAGAAAATTGAGAAAATGTATGACGACTCAAAATGAAAAATAAAAATATCAAATGCAGAAGCAGCAGCAGCAGCTTTCTACTTGCTCTGGTTTCTTCTACATCCAATGATCAGGCTACGCAGATTTATTTTGCCACTGCTCAGAAAGTGGTGCAACAGGTGTTAGGGGATACGGCATTCAAAGACAAAAGGGATATATTTGAGAGGGAATTATTTTAGCCACTACTTTGCAAACAGCGGGCCACATAGACATGATTAAGTGGAGTGCGATCAGATAAAAAGATAGAGATGTCACTTATTTGCATAAAACTTAACCAAAATTTGATGTTTTCATTCAAAAGACGTAATTCTCTAGAGGTAATAAGAATATCTATAAAATTATAAAACCTTTGAAAATAAGACAACTTAATTCTATGCTCATATAATAACATTGAAAACTAATTATTGACATTCTAGTATTACCCATATGTTTAGTTTGAACCACTCATCGTAAGTACCTTGTCTTCATTCTAGATGACATTATTATTGTTTAAATCTCCGACATCACAGTTGCATGTCTTTGATCGTTGGAGTTTCTTTTTGGAGCAACATCGCCTTCTCAAATTAAACGCATAATTTTCATAAGGCCTAACGATAATTTTCTGTTCTAATACATTTGGTATGAAATAAGGTTAAAAGGGCATGCAACATTCATATAAAGAAGTCTAAGGTACAACCTTAATGACAAAAAGCAATAACACAAATTAAAGAGATAATATCTCAAGAGTATTACAAGCTGGCGCAATCAAGGATTGAACTTAGTTTACTATATGTAAACATAGCACAAAAAATTGTTTGTATAGTTTTCTTTGGAAGTGAAAATAAGTGATGAAATGATGCTAGCAAAGCATATGAATAGCCAAAAAACACTATCTGCATCAGTTAGTATGCACATGTGTGCTATAGGTGTCCTCACATTCTATTCTTGTATTAAGCAATAATAATTTAAAGGAATAAGAATGAGCTATTAATAGCACCTCAGTGTCTTCTTTTCTCCATAGAAAATCTTGAACAATGAAGTTCTAAGAAGTACAGATACTTTGAAATAATTTTTGTGCTCGTGTCAAACATGTATCAAATATGCACAAATATTTGACATGCCCCAACATGTTTGACATGCTCAAAATTATGTGGGAAGCTTTTAGATGGAATTAGCTTTTGATATGAGCTGGTCACGACTTGCTGCAACCAGTACATACACATCTCTGGCATGCCTCAAAATGTTTGAAATGCTGAAAATTATGTCGGAAGCTTTTATATATAATTAGATTAGCACACACGCATGAAAAACATCTCTGTCTGTGGGATATCAATACACACATTTGATAAAATTAGATTACTATGTTGTGATTGCTCTAACTTCCTTAATCCTTATATGCGCACCCTAACATCATTTCTTCTTCCATGTATGACTAACAACGCAACTCTCATCACCCTTTTGACAGGCGTTCAACGAAAGTTCTACAGCCTTCAACTTTACTTTCACTTCAATCATCGCATCATGACTTTCTTCAATGATCCTTCAATGAAGATTTCATATCCTTCAACCCATCTTTCTCTCCGAATGTTGCCCCCATGTCTCCGCTTTGACAAGCCTTAGCCCTTTGATGAAGCTTCCACAATGCTTACCCCCTTCACTAGATGATGTCCTTAGTAGAAAATATTAGAAATTCAATATTATATGTAAATAATTTATAAAACCTAACATTATATCCATAATGTGTCATGTCCTAATTTAAACTAGTTATGACTTAGAACTCAAAATTCAAAAGTCTCACCCCTCCATCACATAGAGGGTACTTTTATAGTTATGTTGTGCATCATATCATGTCCATGCATCATAACGAAGTTTTTTATGAAGAGGATAGCCCTCTACTAAACAAGCATTGCATAATTTCGTTCAAGACGAGCTTAAAATTGTGCAATTGGGTATTAAGGTATTTTCTTTTTTTGAGGAGAGGTATAATCCTTAAAATTAGGTCATTAAATTAATTAAAAATATTAAAAATGAACCATTTGAGTGTAATCCTCCTTAGAACACAATTATATGTAAAATCATAAAAATTTGTGCTCAATTTCCCCCAATGAAATATTTGGGAGTAATACAAAAGTATTATAGCCACATCCTAAAATTCATACAAATGCTCAATAATAAGAGAGATATGTAAGTTAAACAAATTAACATAAACAAAAAGTCCAAAATAAACAAATACAAAATGTCCAAATATAAACTAGTTATGACTTAGAACTCTAAATTCAAAAGTCTTAACCCCTACATCACATAGCTGATCCTTATTAAAATCATCACCATACGTAACCTTTTAAACTGCATAAATAAGATCTCCTGCCTGAAGCAAGCCCTTTTTTTCAACGGGAAAAAAATCAAACCAATGCATGACGGGCCTAGCTAACATTGGATTTGTAGTGATTAATGTTTGTAGCCTTAGCTTTGCATTGTAGAGTGGTTATTTATGTGATGCCTTCTCTTTAAAATGAATCTATTCTAAACATAAAGATCCAAATTGATCTTATGTTCTAAAGCCAAAAAATGTTTCAAGCCTTTCATAAGATTTTTGACACTTTTGTACAAGGTTATAAAAATTGGACCAAATTAGTTGGTCTGACTGGTTCAACCATAAGTCAATCCCCCAAACAATTTGACCCACTTCAAAATCATGCTTTTTAGAACGGGAATGAACCAAATAAAATCATTGGTTAAAATCAATGAATCGATTGTGATTTTGATGAAACACCCAATTCATACTTTGATTAATTTATCGACATTTATTTTTAATTAGAAGGGTAGATATAAAAACTTAAAAGTTTATAAACACTAACTCCTATCCCCATAATTCCACAAATTCCTTGATGTATAAGCACTTTTATCTATATTAAATAATATATAGAATAACTTGCAATATATAATGCAATTGTGTAAAGGAAAATTTAAAGTATTATCTAAAATTTACTTATGGCTACAAAGGAAGAAATTAGTCAATTAAATATAAGTATTTAAATTTACAATTATAAAGGATATTTATTGTATATGTTCTATATTTCATAAAGTAGTTACTTTATTTTTTATCAAATATTTACATCACTGTTATACCATTTATATAATATTAAATAATTTTAATATTTATTACATCATTCAGTTCAACCTCCGATTCAAATTTTTGGGAAAGATATAAAGAAGCTCGTAAGGAATCTAAGAAAGCAATATATGATGCAAAGTTCGTAGCTTTTAGTGACTTATATAATAAATTAGATACTGAGGAGGGAGAAAGATATATATATATATAAGTTAACCGAACAAAGAGATAGGAGTAGTAAGGATTTAGTTCAAATGAAGTGTATTAAAGATGAAGATCAAAAAATACTTTTCTTAGAATATGATATTCAACAAAGGTGGATGAGATATTTTGCTAAACATTTTAATGAAGATTGTAAAAATAAGATTGACTGTAGTGATCTTAGCACACTAAATAAAAATAAAGATTTCTATTTTTATCGGCGTATTAGTAAAACCGAAGTTAGAGAGGCTTTAAAGAATATGAAGGGTGGAAAAGCTATTGGACCTAATGATATTCTAATAGAGGTATGGAAATGCTTAGGAGATGAAGGAATTTCTTGGCTTACTAAACTTTTTAATATTGTTTTGAAGACAAAAGATGCCAGATGAGTGGAGAATGAGTGTTTTAATTCCTATTTTTAAGAATAAAGGTGCTGCACAAGATTGTGTGAATTATAGAGGAATTAAGTTAATGTGTCATACTTTAAAACTATATGAGCGAGTTATGGAGCATAGGTTGCGGCGTGATACTAATGTTTCTCAAAATCAATTTGGATTCATGCCGGGTAGGTCGACTATGGAAGCCATACATTTATTAAGAGGTTTGTTGGATAAATATAGAGAAAATAAGGAGGATCTACATATGATATTTATTGATTTAGAAAAAGCATATGATAAAGTTCCAAGAGAAGTGCTTTGGAGAGTTCTTGAAAAGAAAGGAGTTAATAACGCTTATATTCAAATCATTAAAGATATGTATGTATGAGCTATTACTTGTGTTCAAACAAGGTGGTTGACCAAGTATTTCCCTATTTCGGGTGGGTTACATCAAGGATCAGCCTTGCCCATATCTTTTTGCTTTTGTCATGAAGGTTCTCACTAGACATTTGCAAGAGGATGTACCTTGGTGTATGCTTTTTGCTGATGATATTCTTCTTGTTGATAAGACTAGAAAGGGAGTTGAAGGTAAACTTAAATTATGGAGATCAACTTTAGAGTCTAAAGATTTTCGCTTGAGTAGATCTAAAATGGAATATATAGAGAGTAATTTTAGTAGTAATAGACCTAGTGAGGGGATTGTGACTTTGGGCGATCAAGTCATTAATAAGAGTACAAGTTTTAGATATCTTGGATCTATTATTCAAAGTGATGGTGATATTGATGGGGATATTATCAGTAAAATTCAAGTTGGAAGGTTGAAGTGATGAAATACGTCGGGCTTGTTGTGTGATAGAAAAGTACACCTCAAACATTAAAAAATTCTATAAGATGGTGCTGAGATCTGCAATGCTTTATGATGCGGAATGTTGGCCATTAAAAGAGAAGCATAGTACTAAGTTAAGTGTGACAGAGACGAAGATGCTCAGGTGGATGAGTGGTTTTACCCTTAAAGATAGGATACAAAATGAGCATATACATGAAAAGATTGGAGTATCTCCAGTAGATAATAAGATTAGAGAGAATCGCATTAGATGGTTTGGTCACATAAAACGACGGCCTTCCGATGACCCGGTTAGGAGAGTAAATGTATTAGATTTGACTTATGTTAAGAAAGGTAGAGGCTGACCTAAAAAGACTTGGTTAAAAAATATTAGGAATGACCTTTCTTTATTAGATTTAAATGAGAATTTGACTTTTAATAGGACACAATAGAGAAAAAGAATTCATGTAGCCGACCCCACGTAGTGGGATAAAGGCTTGATGTTGTTGTTGTGGTTGTATTTGAACCTTAAACCTTTCATTATTCTAATTTAATATCCAGTCCAACTTTTAGAACATAGCATATGCATATATTTTGTTGTCATTAGCACAATCACTTCAAATTTTTGAAATCAATAAATATTTGTAACCGCAGCTTATTTAATTCTACTTTGTAGGTGATGCTTCAGCCAATTTCAACAACAAAAAAAGATAGCAAGCCACAAAAAAGTGACTAACAAAAGTAAAAGTAAATAATATTTGTTATATTAATCTTAATTTAATCCTAGTCCACATTTAATCCTCAAGAACAAACCAAAATTTCTAAATATTAAAATGCTTGCCGCTTGGCTTTCCACAAACATAATTATGGAAGAAAAGGATATAATCCATCAACACGTTTTAACTCAACAAACTATTCAAATAGATTCAAACAATCAACTAATTGAAAACAATTCAAGTCAGGATATCCTAACCCATTTTGATCAGGATGGTCTTAAAAAATTGGAATGTGTTAATTTTTTTGACATTTTTTCTACTGAAGACATATATAGATATATTTTATTCTGCTGATTAAATATTATATCTTATCATTTTGCTGATTTGTCATACATTTCATAACAAATGTCATCAATAATTATGAATTTATCCACAAATCGAAATAACATTACATCATATTATTTAAATAAAATAGAAATACAGAGTGTCCATTTTTAAGCTCACCGGATCAAAATTGGATCCAAATATCCATACTTGATATATATTTATATATATATATATATATTCCAAATATCCATACTTGATATATATATATATATATATATATATATATATATATTCAATAATTGCAATCCATGATTCAACTAACTAGTCAACACCAGTATGATTCGCATGCCTAACTAGTCAAAAACAGTTTATGTCATCATGTAAATTTAGGTGTAAGTTAACGGATAACTCAAAAACTTCATTCTGTTTATTAAAAATTAAAATAAAGCCATTACAAAATTGTGAAATAATTAGGAATCATCCAACGAAAATAAAACAATCACAGACCTTGCCGTAATCGCAAGTAATCTTACATAAGAAACAAAAAGTTGCTGCCAACGTAACAAAGAGAAATTCATAAGAAATGATGATAATCAGGAATGAATTTCTCTGAATACGAAAGTGCATACTACAAACTTATGTTATTTATGCAATAAAATAACTTCCAATGCTTACTCTCTTAAAAACCATCAATGGATCTCTTACGCAAAGTCCATTTCAGTCTAAATAAAAAATGCGTCGAGGAACTCTATTCCAACCTTGTCGGTTTTTTTTTCCTATGTAAATGCACAATAATCACTTTACCCAGCACATCTAGGCTTTGATCAGAAGACTAAAAAAAGAATTCTTCTAAACGTTGTATATGGAAAAATAAGAACTAACGGAAGTCAAAATGCCAACCTCATGGAATTCAAAAGACTAACCACTACCCGAACCAGACTATCAAGCTATATCATCTTCTCTAGCTTTGCTCCCTGTTGTTTTAGGTCACCTCCAGCAAACGAATTAGCCGCCGCCGCGAGAGAGAGAGAGAGAGAGAGAGAGAGAGAGAGAGAGAGAGAGAGAGAAACGGAGGAAATGCAGATTGCTCCTGCGGGGATAAACCTTCCGTTGGATGGCCAGCATTTGTTGTGGCCCTTCGTAATGACCGAGAGAATAATGGCGTTGTGGAGTGTCGATAAGGATAAATCGAATGGCTTATCGTTTACCACAAAGCGGCCGTAGGATTTAGTAAAAAATTTCAGATTCAGATTTAATAAATTTTGTGAGTATTAAAAGTTTAAATTTATTTAACATGTCAATTACAAATTCTGATAAATCTTAAAAAGTTATGTCTTTTTCTTTCCATATTTAAAACATGAAAGATAAAAATTCTTAAATTCATTAAATTTTGTGAACATTGACAAGGGAATTTTTACTAACAACCCCTTTAAATTTTTATTTTGGTAAATATGCCCGAATCCATTTGGGTTGAAAATATCATTTTAAAGGGATTTATACATTTTGTTGGATTTAAATATATTCGTGGACGATACTCGACCTTACTAACAAGTGAACGCTATGAGATGTGATCTAGAATTTGTATAAGAATAGAGGTAAGGTAATATATTAGAGAAAACCAGTAATAAGTGCTCAAGAGACATAGAATCCCAATTAGTCAAAAAATCCAAAGTGCTCATTTTCAACTTTATTTATAAGGATCCAATAGCTACAAGAAAGCTGACATGATGAAGGAATAAAAAAATATAGATTTAAATGACTCTCAGATTTAAATGACCCTTAACAAATGACGTCTCCTATCGGTTGAAGGGGTTGCCGCTGAATGGATTTTAATGATCTGTCTCTGAGGTGAGTTCAATATTGCCTAGTAGGTTCAGGTGAGTACACTTGGCCAAGACCATCAACGAGTGTTGAGCTTCAAGGGCCATGACTGGCAGGCTTTTTGGGGTTGTTGATGACCTTGTTGGGACCTCAAATCACCCTAGAAGAGAGATTCATATGAGTTGTTGTTATGTGAAGAGTAAGCCCCAGGTTGAATGGTCATGGTAGCACGAGCTGATGGCCCCATGAGTAGATATATTCTTGTATTTGAGCTTGTTGAGCATGAGTGAGGATACTTGCTCTGGATTAGAGGGAGTTCCCATAACTTCTTATGTGGGGAGTGATAATTCCTAATCGTATTATAGAAGCAGCTATATCAAAAATTAAATTAAGGTTTAATTAAATTAACATTCAACTTAACTAATTAAATTGTATTATGTGATCATATAGGATTATTAACCATTTTGATAATTACCCACCCTTGAATCAAAGTTTCCAAATTTAGGTAAATTTGAATTTTAAATTTTGATCTAATCATATTGTACTAACCTAGTAGTATTATAAAATTATTAATGAATATTTCCGAAATTTGATTGTTGATAAAGGAACCAAATTAGGATCAAATCATAATTAGCATTCATATGATCCAAATCATCTAGTATAATATAATAAAACATTTGTGGGATGAACCATGGTTCATCCAGAATGGTCTTTGATCTGATTTAGCTGATCGTATTGCATAGTATAATCTAATAGAGCTCAAAATTGATTTTTGAACTAATCAGATAATATGATCCACACTTCAAACTGTAAAATCAATTTATTAAAACTAAAAATTAGGGTTTAATTTAGATAGCCCAACCTAATTATTTTAATAATATTAGTGAGAGAGATAATTGAGTATGTAGAGATGTTTTCCCTGAAAGAGAGTCCTTGGAGAGTGAGAGGTGTTTCTGCTTGCTTGTGAGAGTTATCTAATTTATTTGGGAGAAAGAAGGTGAGGCTGAGAGGTTTCTCCTTGAGGGAGTCATGGATTGAGTTAAGGAGTCACATAGTTATCCTCATCGATTTACACCTTGGTTCTCTAGGTTATGGGATGGAGCTCTTGGAGAGGAGCTTTAGGGAAGAAATATCTGGGTGAAAAACTTGTGAATAACAGGGAGGCTAGAGGAATGTCATCTACATTATTATGAGGAGCTGAAGAAGGGAGTGGCTTCTCTTTCATTGATAAGAGAAGGAGGGAGTGGCATTTCCCTTGTTATAGGAAGTAGGAGGGTTTTAGGTGTTTTCTAGAGGAAGAGCTTGTTAATGTCATTCTCCACCTAGGAATTAAGAAGGGCTTCTCCACCTTCTAGAATGTAGGAGGAGCATTTACTATGGGATTTCCCAAAGAGGACGATCTTTAGGGAGTGTATATCACTCAAGTTTGACCAAACCACTATTACATATTGTTTTATATTTTCTTTTATTTTTTGCACTTTATTTATTAAAAATTTTATTATCTAAGATTTGTAATTTTAAATTATTGTGATTGCATTCATGAAATATTATTAAAATAAACCTTTCGTAATATTTCTATTAATCAAAATATTTATTTTTTATTGCTCCCAAATTAAACTCTAATAATTTTATTTCTCTAAAAAAAAATCATTATTGTACTAACTATTTTAAAGTTTCACTAATATTCTGCTACATTTTACATTGTCCCTTTTTTAAAGTTTCTAAATTACCAATTCACCCACCCTCTTGGTTGTGCCATAATGCTTTTAATTCTTGGGTAAAGTTACACATAAAAGTAAGCTTTTCTAGCTAATTACATTCAAAGAGATGTGAGTCTTTGATATTTTAGAATAAAATTTATTAACATTTGTGAAATTTTATTAGAAATTTAGTGATTATATGTAAATTATAAGATTAAGAAAATGCATAAAGAGGCTTATGTATATTAAAATCAACATAATGTCCAATGATTAAGGTGAAACACTATAGGATAGTGGCTTACATCTTATCTAATCATATGCAAGAGCAAAGTGGGAATTAAATCTTTAACTCTAAAAAGATTTTAGGAAATCTTGACAATTCTGAACTTACATCTTGCCTAAAGCAGAATGTCAGCTAAACTCGACCTAATCACTTTAAAATCATAATTTCAATCTTACAAAATGCAATATAATGTTGCAACATAGGCTTTCGAGTTTATGATTTTGATGATAACAAATATTGTTGATTACCTCTTTATTTCTCCTAGGATTAGTAGTGCATGTTTGTTTGTATTTTGACTAATATTTCAGGCACACCATGTACCATCTTTAAAGATTCAGGGCTCAAGATTGGGTAAAATAGGTTATGTTAAATAAGTTTGTACTTTTTATTTATTTATTTTTTAAATTTCTTGAGTTAAGGCTTGTAATGATGTATGTTAGCTTGGTGAAAATGATTTTAAATATTTTAATTTTTTGTACATCGTACTGTATAATTTGATGTTACAAAAATTAATTAAAATATTTTATTTTTATCAGAAGATATTTTTAAAATATAACTAATCATACGTATGAACATTATATCATAATGGAGAATCTATTATAATTAGAAAACTCGCCGTCCATTAAATTAGGCAAAATTTTAAATTTGAAAAGTTGTTCTAATCGCATTGTACGAATCTAATTATATTGTGTGATGTTTAAAATTTGTCTAATTTAATCCTATGATTTGTCAATTAAATATGCTTAATTTTGATATTTTGATCGTAATGTACAAACTAGATCTTACCATATGATCAATAGAGACGATTTTGGTCGTCCTATATTTCATCCTGGATGAAATGCATTTTAATTGAACTGTTCGAACATTACTAACTGGTGATCGTACAATACAAACTGGAAAATTGAACTGTTCATATAGTACTAACTAGTGATAGTACATTCACTACAGGAAAATCACTGATTTCCGGCAGAATTTTCCGGCGGCTTTCCGGCGGCCACATTTCCGGCGGCTTTCCGGCGCATTTCCGACTGTTTTTTTCCAAGGAATTTTTCGGCGGAATTTCCGACGGCTTTTTCACTTTTCCAGCGGCTTTTAAAAATTTAATGAAAATGAATAATTTTTTTGCCTACTGGATTAGGGGTGCAATTTTTCCTAAAGCTTGTATTAAGAACTTGAGTAGATTATGTTCCAGATTTCTTTTCTTTAGAGATGTGGAGGCTAAGAAAATGCAACTCATTGCTTGGAAGAGAGCTTGTAAACCCAAAAAGTTTGGTGGGTTGGGCAATATGGATCTTCAAGCTTTTAAATTTGCTAATCACTGCTCCTTGTTATTCAGATTTTATAACTCCAATTCGCTTCTCTTCTCCTATCTGAACACTAAATACGGTACCCCGTGGACACCTTCAACTATGAAAAAATCTATTCTCTGGAGGGAAATTGTGAAGGTGGCTAGTATTGCTTGTTCTAGTATCCATTTTGAGATCAACGCTGATAGCAAAATTGCTTTGCTGTTGGATCCTTGGCTGCAGGGCAGGTCCTTTCAAACTGTTTTACCCAATTGCAATCTTCAAGCTTATATACCGACTAATGCCAGGATTTCTGATTTTTGGTTGGAGGGAGATTGGTGTTTTCTGAGCTCTGTTCATGACGTTTTATACCCATTTTTTGGCCAAATTACTTTGACTAATGATTCTACTTGCAAGATGGGTTGGATTGATAAGAAGAAGCCTACTTTCTCTTCTTTTAAAAATTTTTATTTCCGGGATGAATCTATTACTGAATGGCATTGGTTAGTGTGGCATAAACTTCATGCATTGAAATATTCCTCTTATACTTGGATTGCTCTTAATGGCGGGCTTAAAACGGCTGATGAACTCATTAAAAGGAATATTTCTGTGCAGCCTACTTGTTTACTATGCTCTAGGCATAATGAGTCTAATGCTCACATGTTTTTTGAATGCGATTATGGTTTTGAGGTTTTGAAAAATCTGGTTCCTGCTGTTGGCGAGTTCCTACTTAGGCCCAGGCTGTTACAAGTGCTTCATTTTTTGGGTGAGAGAAGCTATATGTTTAAAAACCAAAGGGAATTTTTTTTACTTTCGGTTTGCTGTGCCACGTATTACTTATGGAGGGAAAGAAATGAGAGGAGATTCAACTTCAAATTTAGAAGCATATCTACTCTATGCTATATCATTAAACGAGCTGTTGAGGAGAAGGCTTCGACCTGGAAACATAAAGATAATTTGCGAATTGCTTGGCCGGCT
The DNA here is from genome assembly GCF_001605985.2 of Dendrobium catenatum. Taxonomy (NCBI): domain Eukaryota; kingdom Viridiplantae; phylum Streptophyta; class Magnoliopsida; order Asparagales; family Orchidaceae; genus Dendrobium; species Dendrobium catenatum. The sequence continues at coordinate 472,850 of NW_021318576.1, read as the reverse complement.
TAAGCATGAATTCTCATTTATTCTATGTGGTCATTTGCTGGGTTGTTGGATAACCCAGGTTGTTGGATTCTCTGCTTCTGCAATTCCCCTTTCTATTGCTTTGGATGGACATCTTTTCTGGTAGATGTCTTATGGATGGATTCTCTGTTAATTTCTCTAAGCAGCGGCTGGGAAGGCGATGGCATTTCTATGGGAGGACGATGATGTAGCTGCTAATCATCTCCTTGGAGGGCCTCTTGGCAACCAGGAGATCCTCGACCGTTGGCTTGGATACCGAAATATCTACGATTAGCAGTCTGAGACCATTTTTGGGAGCTCAAAAAAAAAAAAAAAAAAAAAAAAAAAAAACATTCTTCTACATTTTTGTCTTCATTGCTGTTGATGTCCATTTATCCTTTTTTTATGTTATTTTCTTTCTAGCACTTTTGGGAGGTATAGGTTTTTGGTTTATTCTCCTATTGTTTGAGGATAAATCTTTTTATTATACCTTACTTGTAACTTCTTTTACATAGTAAAATATGGGCTCAAGCCCTCAATTTTCCCAAAAAAAAAAAAAAGAAGGAAAAAAATATTTCTTTTTTCTTATTTGCAGTTGAAAGTCTCTTTAAAAATATTAATTTTTGTGGTTGTGTTTTGAACTACAAGGTAATGAAATTTTGTAAACAAGCCTTTAATTAATTCCAAAAAAATATCATTTTTATTATTTGATAACGTAATTACTTCTGCTTAAGAGTTGATAGTTGCGAAAAGTTAAAATTTTTTAATTTACACATGTTGTGGAAGCTATTCGTCTAAAAGTTACAAATAAAATATTTGTCACTTATTTGAAAATTTTTTTTTTTTTGGGACATTTAGGCTAATTAAGACAAATTCATAAACACAATGCATACATACAGACTCGAACCTAAGACATGTTAGTTGGAAGCCTAAGCTTTCAACCAACAAGCCAAGGTGAGCTATGTTATTTGCAAATTTGAACCTAACAATCTTAGGCTTCATTTTAGGTAGCTTTGGATCATTGTTTTTTTTAATTTTTTTTGTTTTTAAACAAATTTTGTACTAGAAAATAAAAAAAATTATCCTAAATAAAGTCTTAATTACAAAATTATAATAAAATTTTAATGACTATTTGAAAATTTTATAGAACTTCAATGCTAACATATGAATTTAAAATAAAAGTTTTTTAATTTCACAAAATTTTTTTTTAATCTTAATTTAAATTCTTGAATTTGATCTTAATAATAAACTAAAAAATATATCAATAAGGTTCACATCAATTTCAACTGAAACGGAATTGTAATTATCGAAACTAAAATATATTGTTTTTCATTTATTACTTTTTTGGGAATTCTTAAAATAATTTAAAATAAAATAAGGCTGTTTTCAATCACGTGGTCATGGAGCTATGAAAAGAGAACCTCTAAAAAAGTGATAAGGTGAAATTATTTTGCGCAGATACGGACGCCGTCTAGAGGCGCGAATGAGAGAGCGTCATGTTACTCTTTTACTGTGTACCGTGGCTTTGTACCCACTATGTATCAGGTGACATGACGTGTTCTGATTTGCCTACGGACGGCCTAATGTCCGTACAGAATAATTTCTCCTAAAGAAGGGACCGCAGGACCTTCAGCCGAGAAGCAGAGACCGGCAACCAATTATCCAATTTTAAATTTTTTAAGTCTTCTTTTCATCATAATTTTTTAAAAAATCGTGATGTGATATTAATTATATATTTTACGTGAAATTTTCAGAATTTATTATTTTTAAATTTTTAATGTTAAATTTTTTTTTTCTATTTTACATTTCAATGAATATTCATATCCTTCATTAAAGTGCGCTTAAAAGCATTATAAATGTTCTACAGATAAATTCATTATTATTATTATTTATATGCGTTTAATTATTTTTTATAATCTCCAAAAATATTTTTAAATTTTTGTATGCGTTTAATTAAAAAATATATTATTTTTTTTAAATTTATGAGCAATTTTAATGGTAATACTTATTATTATTATTATTATTATTATTATTCTTATTATTATTATTATTAATTGATATATCATCAAAAAATTATCTTGAACATGAATCTTGAGACAAATTCTTATTAAAAACTTTCAAAATTAAATTTGGGGTAATCTGAACTCCGATTTAAACAAACTTATAGTCGAACTAAACGTCTCGAAAAGGTTTGCCTAAAGACATATAATTTGATTCAATATGAGCCCAAATGGGTCAAAGTCGAGGGCCCAAAGCAAATTTGGATGGTGCAAAGCATAAATTGGATGACCATTTATTATTCAAATGTGAAATGCTTATAGCCAAATCGAGTGGCTCAATGGGACGAATCCAATGAGCCAATATCGAATTTGATCGCTAAATTCTAACATCATTAAGGCACTTAAATATTCGATAAATGATTCATGATCAAGAGAATCAATATCGGTCGTCCGTTCGAACTAATCCCAACGTGCTCTTGATCTTATCTCTATTTACTGGACATGCCACTCCCCAAAAGCTAGAAATAAACCCCTCATTCTTCAGTGAAAGGGGATCGACCAAGTAATGGAGGAGAAAAAAGAGTAGAGGAAGAGAAAGATTTCTCTTCCCACCAAGCTTCTCCTCGACCATATCCTAGCCACCAATTATCACCCGACTACGACCTTTCCAACCTCCATCGCCCGCCAACTCTGGTCCTTCTGACCAACGTCATCCGACTACGGTCTTTCCGACAACCATCATCCGATTACAATCCTTCCGACCACCGTCATCCGACTACGGTCTTTCCAACCTACATTGCTCGTTGATTATGATCCTGCCGACCAAACGAACGTGTCAACACTGATTCTTTGAACTCCCACAATGTAATGCACTATATATGATGTATATTTGCTACATTGAGCCAAGACCTTCCCCCCAATGAAAGATCTCATTTGTAATCAATTGCAAATACTAGTGAATTCATTTAAACTTGGCAAGAACCCGTAATTTTTTCTCATTTTTAGACGTTTCCATGTAAAAACTCTTTTTTTCCTTATAAGTGTTACACTCCTATCTTTTATCTGTTTGTATGCTGAATCTTCATACAAAGCTAGAACCTTAAAATTTATATTTCTCTACCGCCACAAAAAATATTAATATTATTATTGTTGTTGTTGTTGTTGTTGTTGTTGTTTTGGCATGTGCATTTATTTAAAAAATTTTAATATTTTTTAATTTTTATTTTTGAGCAAATTTTTAATAATTAAATTATTTGTGGTGGTCACGCAGTGTTATTCCAGTGACATCATCATGTGACGACATATGACAGTTGTCACTAAGAGCACGTGGCATATTTTGGGTCAAAACTGTACACTGGCCTCCACTTGTTTATTTATATTTGTTTACACTCTCATTTGTCCGATGGCTATCACGTTTTTTTTTTTAATAATTTTTTATTATTTCCTTAGAATAATCAAATTATTAAATAATTGTTTCTAATTTCTTAAGAATAACAAAATTAAACAATTATTCGTTTTTATCTAGTGAAATTTAATTATAATTATAATTATTATGATCATTTGGTAAAGACATTTTACCTTTGCAAGAAGATACATGCCTACCAATTCTTTGAATTATATTAATAAAACACAAGTTATTGTACCGAGTTCTTTTTTTTAACTAATAATTAAAAAATAAATTTTGTAGGTTAATTCGATTAAATCCGAATTAATTAGATTTGTTATTTATAAAAATTTTAACTCTTTATAATACTTGATACCTCCCAAAAAATTGTCTTATCATGAATCTCAAGCCATATTGGAAACTCTCAAAATTAAATTAGGAGCAATTCAAACTCCAATATCAACAAACTTATAGTCCAATCAAACTTCTCAAGCATAACGAACCTAAACACACCAAAATCAGTTAAATCTGACCCAAATGAGTTCAAATTAAGGGATCAAAGTATATTTGGAGCTTCACAGCATTAATTGAATGACCAAATGATCTTCAAATATGACATGCATATAGTCGAATCGAGCATTCCAATGAGCCCAATATCACTTAATTCTAACATCATTTGCGCTCATAAATGCTTAACAAACTGTATAATTGAATGGATCAATATGTGTCATCTAATAGAGGACTCCAAAATTACCCTGGATTTTCTACAAAATCACGAAGTATGCTACTTTAAAAAATCTATAAATAGACCACTACATCCCACATGAAAAGGGAGCTTGGACCTTTTGCTGAAGATTTGAGAGAGACTAAAGCTTCAAGGATTTTAGAGTTCTACCCAAGTACAACAGTTGAAGAACTTTCGTTAACCACCGTCAGACTACAGCCTGTCCACAAACCGTCGTCGAACCATAGCCCGTCTGCTAACCGTCGCCGACCCTCGTCAGACCACCTCCTATCATCAGACCTCCACCCCGGCCGCCGGCCAATGCCGGACCACCACCAGTCCGTAGAACACCGCTAGACCTCCGCTTGGCTTCTATTGACCCACCACTCCAACCACCATTATTGACTAACTACGGTTACGATGACCATCACTCATCAACTAAAGTCCCTCAAGTTTTCATTGTCCCCCGACTACAGTCCCTTTGTCCTTCGTCGCCTGCCGATTATGGACCCTATGACCACCATCGCTCGCCGACTACGGTCTCTCCGAACATTGTCGCCCGCCGAACACAGTCCCACCAACAACCTTTGCCTGCCTACTTCGGTCCACTCCAACCACCGTAGCCAGCTAACTACGGCCCCTCTAACCATCGTCGTCCGTTAATTACGGTCCATATGACCACCATCACTCACCTATTACGGTCCCTCTGGCCTCCGTCCCCTCCCAGGAAATTTAATAGTAAGCATGATTAGAATCTTAATTAGCTGAATAACCATTTAATTAAAAAAAATTAAAAGTAGGCATAATCTCCCTTTTAATAGGTGATTAGCTATCCATATCAAAATCGCCCATTTAACGGGCGATTAGCCATCCACACTAAAATCACCCATTTAACGGGCGATTAACGTTTGATATGTAAATTACCCGTTTGACGGGCGATTTGCTCATATCCCGAAGTTAGTTTTGAAACGGATGGAGATCCCCATTTCTTCTCCTTCCTTCAATTTTTCCAAACTTTGCTCGCAATTTCTCCGGACTGCCACCCAAGTTCACCGATAGAAGGTGTTTTAATATGTTTTTTTTTTTGTATTTTTTCATTAAATTGATCCCTCTTGCAAAATGGAGTTTAGAAATGCAAAAAATTTAGAAATCCACCATGTAATTGTGTAGATAGGAATGCAAATGCATATTGTATAATGCCATGCTCATCTTTCATGTTTTTTATTATTATTATTTGATTTAGTATAAAAGCAGTTTAGAAATGGTTAAAAATAGGTATTATAGGAAATTTTATATTAATATTTATTTGTTGTTTTATAATGTAATTTTTTATAGTGTTAGTAAATATAACTAAATTAAAATAATTTCAAAATATTTATTGAGAAAATTGCAGACATTTTTGTTAACTCTTTTATGGGTTTATAAGGAAATATTAATATTACTGTTTATAATATTTATATTTCATTAGTTAATGATAATATTAATATAGTGATATTTTGATATTTGAAAATTTTTTCAAAAATAGTGTGGGAAGTTATGAAATTGATGATTGTCTCGTTGAAATAAATATATGAGTGCACAACCACTTAAACTTTTTGTAAATGTAGGTATCCAAAATGAGTGCGTGACCACCATCTTTTATGTTGTTATATGATGGAGAGTTATCATTAGATGGTAATTTTTCACCAATATATATTGGTGGTAAATGTCGGCCCCTACAAGTTCCATTCAACTCAACTTTGAAGCAGTTGAAGGATCGGGTTCTTAGGGCGCTGAAGTTCGATCCCTCAAAGTTTGCGGTGACTATTGTGTGTCGTTTTCCATTGGGTATCCAATTCATGGCCTCGAAGCTTGAGGACGATGAAAGTTGTGAATTTGCATTATCATTGGCTACTTCTGAAGTTCTGATTCTGTATGTGGAGGTTGAGGAAATTCGTAATGAAAATAATTTGGATGAAGATTTGACAGCTCATATTCATAATTCAGTAGTACTAGATCATGTACATGAGATGCATGATTCTGCGGAGATGGACTTGGCAATCCCAAATGCACATCTAGGGTATGTTAGTTGTGAAGGAAATGATTATTTTTATTAAAGTTAAATCTTATTCATCATTATCTAATATTGTGTAAGTATAAATGTAGATCCACACAAATCGCATATCAAGAGAATTTGGCTTGCCCTTCAATACAATCCAAGCCTACTTCTGCTTTTGAAGTCAAAGATATTAGATTATCTAATCCTATACTCAATGATGAAGGGTATGAGACAATGAGCAGTGGTTCAAGTGATGAGGGGATGTAGAGTTTGATGATATCCTCAGCTATCATGCTGTCACGAATCTTAGTGTTCAGCCTAATACTAATGATATCATTCATGAGTATTGTAGAGGGACTGGAAATACAGAAGAGGACATGACATCTAATAATGAATATGCTGAGATTTCGAAGACTACACGTCAGTGGAATGCAGAGGCGGCACCTGATAGTAGTAATATTTTTAGCATTACTGATGATGGATTTATCAATCTGACTGAATTGGTAGAGCATATGTGTTTCCGCAAAAAATCTGAACTGCAATTTGCCTTGCACGGTTGGTCAATTACAAATAATATTAAATTTGTCGTGGTGTCTTCAAACAAACAAAAATTCACAGTTGCTCTTAAACAACATGATAATCTGCCGGTGAAGTGTCCATGGCATTTACACGCTAGCCTGAGCAAGCGATTGGGAGGGGTATGAAAGATATCAACGATAAAAGGTCCACATGCGTGCAATTCTTTAAGCTGGTCACAGGCAATGTAATTCACAGTTTGTTAGCTTCTTTATTATTCCAACTATAAGGAAACAAATGGATATTAAACCTAGAGAAATTATTGGAATAGTTGAGGCAAAGTTTAATATTAAAATTTCATACATGAAAGTATGGGATGAAAGTTGGAAGGTTATAAAGGCAATGTTTGGTAGTTGGGAAGAGTCTTACCGATCACTAAATTTGTTCATGGAAGGTATTGTTCAAGCTGCCTGGAACTGTGTACAAAATTCAATCATCTAGTTCACATAGATTTCAAAGGTTATTTTGGGCTTTCGGGCCATCTATCACTAGTTGGAGGTTTTGTCGACCCGTCCTCAGCCTAGATGGGCCTTTCCTATTGGGTAAGTTTAAGGGTACATTACTCATAGTTGTTGGGCTTGACGCGAATAACGACCTTTTCCCATTACCCTTTGGAATTGTAGAGTCAAAGTGCAATGATTCTTGGATATGGTTTCTTACAACGATTCATGATTTACTCCCTTCTGTTGCTATCAAAAGTAATCTATGTATCATATATGACAAAAATGTATCATATCTGTCTGACATGTTGGGTTGGTACGTGGATGTAGGCATATATTCCCAGCTGCAGTGCACTGGCACTGTCTCAGGCACTTACGCAAAAACTTTAAGAAAGCTATTCGACAAATGGGAGTAACTGATGTGGAGTTTATATGCCAGAAGATGTACATAGCTGGTATTACAGATGATGCATAAATATTCAATCAAAGCATGTTAGATATAATAAGAATAAAGCCTGAACTTCATCAATGGTTAGTAGAAATGGATGTTTTAAAGTAGACCTTGATATTTGATGGTGGATTCTGATACGGAGTAATGACAACTAATACATCAGAAGCCTTTAAAGGCATATTAAAGAGAGCACGTGGTTACTGATGCAAACTCTCATTACTGCCATATATTATAATGTTATTTGCATGTTTGTCTAATGTCTTGATAATATTATTACTGAAGAACACCAAAATAATACCATTTTCTCCCCACGAATCCATACTAAATTATGAAAACTTGAAACAGATGCAAGAAGAATACCGGAGCCAACCCAGATTAACATGCATGAGTTCCAAGTATTTAATATGTCATCAAGATCATACAGCGTGGATGTTACACCAGGTGCTAACAGTTTATGTAGTTGTGGAAGGACTATTATTTATCACATGCCATGTGCCCATGTAATAAGTTCAATTGCATCAGTTATAATAAGTCATTTGGATTATATTTCGGAGTACTACACAATGAATAACTTTAAGATGACTTATGTGGATGAATTTCACACAATACCAGATAAGGCATACTGGCCCAGTCATGATCCTGCTTATGGTTTGTACCCCTTGAACACTCCAAACTTTAGAAGGAGATCTAGTAGGCCGAAGACTAATCGATATAGAAATATAATGGATGAACCAATGCATTAAAGTAGCAGAGTATGTAGTTATTGTCTTATAGTTGGGCATAATAGAACAACCTGCCCAATACGCCTTGTAAAGTATTCCTGAAATCATTGATCTGAAATTTATCTTTGTATGAGTTGTTTATATTGTTGCAACCCATGACCCCGAGTTTGAGATTTTGATGATGCCAAATAATGAGTGACTTGTTTTAAAAAAAAAAAAAAAAAAAAAAAAAAAAAAAAAAAAATATATTGGTGTCGAGGTTATGTAATATTACATCATTGTTTCCTTTATGTTTGGTGTTGTATAAAATAGAACTTTGTATTGTAGTTCAAGTTATTTAGTATGTGTCTATTTGTATGTCCAAGTTTTGTTTGGTGTTGTAAAAAATATAACTTTGTATTGTAGCCCAAGTTATTTATTATTTACTTGCAAGTTTTTTTATATATAAATTTTATTAAAAATAGAGGCTATATCTACTTTGTATACAATTTGGCATGCATATTAAATCAACTGAATAAGTTTAATTCCATCATTTGTGAGTTGACTTGAGATTATTTGTTGATATTGTAAAAGGAATGGCACATAAAAAAATAATTTGTTTTAGTGATTTATTTTACCTATCGATATTTATCTTAATGTTTCATTAACTCAAATTAAAAAATTTTTATGCAAATTGTAGCTATTATGGAAGAAAGTCAACCTACTCGTCGAAAACGTCAAGCTAGAAAATTTGTAGCACAGGGGATGAGGAGCAACAACATGTGCCGACGGATCTACATCCCAGCATTGCCTCCCTATGTGGTTCACACAGGGTGGTCTATTCGGATGAGGTATGAACTTTTTCAATATTTTCATGATGATTGTTTGTTGATTCATTTAATATTACTAATGCCCTTCCATCTTCGTGACATGTAGGGAATGATTTTGGAAGCTGCCTCGCATCTTCTCATGGTTTATAAGTAGCCAACTAATTGTCCTAGATTTATGGAAGGGCTTCAGATCTTAGGATTGGACTATGTTAGTCAGCTGCGATACATCATGATTGATCACAATCTTCTTACAGCATTGGTTGAGCACTGGTCACCTTAGACAAACTCATTTCACTTACCTGTAGATTAGATGAGTATTACTTTGTAGGATGTTGCTCTGATATTGGGGGTTCACATTGATGGGCCAGCTTTGGTTGGTGACAGTGTTGTTGGCCCTGGTAGACAATGGGTTAATTGGCCGGACTGTTGCGATGATCTGCTAGGACATCACCCTCAGTGATATGTCATGTATCATGACCCATTCATCCCATGAGTCTCTTCAAAGTTCAGGATGGGACAGGCACAAGCTCATACTTGCTTACCTTTGAGATGGCTACGTAAGACCTTGTATAGAGATTCCTATTTGGACTTGAACAAGCAAGATTTTTGGCAGCATGTTCATGCGTACATTCTCTTTTTGATGGAAACTTACCTTCTCCCAGGCACCTAAGGTTGTGAGATCCATTTAAGGTACTTACCATTGTTGGAGGACTTAGGCTTGTTCAGAACTTACTCTTTAGGGGCAGTAGTACTATCCCACTTGTACAGGGAACTTGAAGAGGCGACCAAGCCTAAGAGGGAAAATATTGCAGGATGCATACATTTGCTCCAGATTTGGTGTTGGGAGTGACTTCATGTTGGATGTCCTGCACTTCATGTACTACAACATGTCAGCTTGGATGGTCCTTCTGTTGGATACAAGTTATCTAAACCATATGCTAAAAATTTCTAATACATATAATTTTTTGGTTCTCAGCATCACATGATTATGTAAGTGGAACCAGTAATTTCTAATACGTATAATATATGCTTATGTAGGTGGAACCAGGGATTTCTAAGGAAATTCCCAGCAAGTAGCCTCAACAGTTATAGAGATGAGCTAGATGGCCTACTGGATAGTCATGTTTGCATTGATAGTAGTAATATAGAATTTATAAAACTTAAATGATAATAGCTTCAATTAACTGAATATGAATATGTTGGGCTTGGTAGGTCACCTGGGAGCCTTACACCACAGAAGTTCGTTCTCAAGTTGCTGATATATGCTTATCAGGACAAGCAATATGGCTAGCTCGTGTGCCTTTTTTTTGTTGGTCTCGGGTGGAGTGGCACCTACCAGATAGAGTTTTTTGAAAGTTCGGGCTTACTCCTACTACGGATGTTCAACCCATAGAGACCAAATTTGTGTAAGTAGATGGGCGTGGTAAAGGTGATACGGATTGGATGGTGTACCACCTACCTTATATTGGACTGTGGGAGGATAACAGAGCATATGTTGTTGAAGGAATGACTACTGGACCTGATATTGAGCACTTCATTCATGATTACCTACAGTGGTTCAGGTCATGGGTGACATTATACATGTTGAATCCACCATCAACTCCACCGACAACATACTACCCCAGAGCACCTTCAGAGTGATATCTGGTAAGTAACATCAGTGTGGTATACATTTCATTACAGAAGAATGTTTTTTTTTTTGAGAGAGAGAATGCAAAATTTGCATTAAAATGGAGAAAACAAACTATTACAAACTAGGAAGTAAAAACAAATAGATTCTTGATCAAAAGAAAAAGGATCCTTATTAACAGCATATTTGTTTAAATAAACCATATTATAATTGAAATGAAACTCACTATTTCCTATTTTAAAATCGTTGAGATGCAGGGGATACCAAAGTTTGAAACAACCCAAGGGTTGATTAGTATCCCAGAGTTCCCATCCAGTTAAAGAATAGGATGTAGTAACGATCCCATTAGCAAATATAATAGATTTGAAAAACAAATATTGAACTAAAAAAAGAAAACTAACATAGACAACCAAAAGAAAAATACATAAAATCCAAGACAAACTTAAAACACCTAAGAGTAGCATTCGTAGATGTTTTAGATGTCTCTTTAATCTTCCACTGATGTATTCTGAAGTAATAGGGAAAGAAAAAACTTTAAACAGATGTTCAAACCTCTGGTATTTCTTCAATATATTGATTGCTTTGAATAAACCAGCTATCATATTATTGAGATGTTTTAGAAGAACCTTTGAAGTTGTTCTTCAATCTGAAATCAGAAATCACTCTTCTATTGTGTTCTTTCACCGGTCCTAGTGCTTGAAGTTCTTTAAATAACTTGTTTCTTGAAACGAAAGAGCCAAGTTCCAAATTAGAGGAACTTTTATTCTTCATAATTGTAGTTTTTTTTAATCTTAAACTGATAGTTGAAGAAGGAGAAATAGTTCTTGAATAACTATCTCTTGAACCAACTTTATTAATATCTGTTTTCATCATCCTAGCTGTCTTTGAAGGAGTCATATCCGAAATCTGTTCCTTCTCCATTTTAGCCTCCAAAGCTTGTGGAATTTCGAAATTGAGAGCTTTGTTTGTTGGAGAGAAATCGGGTTCAACAACCTTTGAATTGGTCAAATTATCAACTGAATTATTAGCAGCAATTATAGATAACGGATAATCAGCTTTTATCACATTTTCTGTACATTCAAATTTTGAATTTTGAATGTCCAGATTTTTAGCAAATTTGGTTACAATTTGACTTGGCTCTACTAATAAACCATCCACCATATTATCCATATAATCTACAACTTTAAACGAATTTTCTATAATGACTGGATTCCGAGAATCAAGGTGGGATGAATTCAAATTTGAATTCTGGATAATCGTCACTTCTCCTTCTTCCATGAATTCAGCAGCTTCCTGATTTTGGCTTTGAATCCTGCAATTTTCATTGGATCGAATACCACATCAAGCTTGTTCCCATCTGCCAATGGTTGAATAATATTTCCCTGTTCAGCAAGAACAAAATCATCATTTGTACAAACCGATCCAGATTTTTTTCTGAAAAAACCTTTGTTTTAAAACTATTTCTCATAGGTTTTTTCTTCTTTTTTGAACTTAACTTGCATCCAAGGACCATAAAGATTATCATTAGAGTTTGAGGTGGAAGGGATTTCTTCAACATTAGGACAAACTGAATCCAAATGCCCTATTCTTCCATATTTGAAACAAAGAGATGATAGATTTTCGTATTCAAACTTTTGAAAAAATCTACCATTCAATCCTTCTACCTAAATACCAGCAGGGAGTTTGGAGTTCAAATTAACTCTAATGTATGCTCTAGCAAATTCTCTCCTCCCCCAACTAAACATGTTATCATACAAAAGTAACAGGGTCCCAATTCTAGAAATAATTCTAGAGATATTGGACTCAACCCGATAGTGAAGGGGTAAGTGAGGAAAATGAACCCAAATCGGAGATGAAGCACCTTCCAATGATTTAGGTTAAAAGTTAGGAGACCACTTATCTAACCCAACTTTAAAACCCCCTACAAACCATGGACCACCATTAAGAACTTCTTCCATGGCTTCATGAGATTGAAAGGAACAAAGTAGCCAATCTAGGCCGAGCAAAGTTAAGTGAAATTTTCCAAATTTCTCCCATTGTTTTCTTAATTCAATGGCACATTTTGAGAAAGGAACATCTTTCCCAAGAATTTTAACAACCAAAGAATTATTCAAAACTTGAATATTAGATCTTTCTTTATCCAAATCCAGTTTAACAACATTTGAATCTTCCATCTCTTCTTGATTTTTAATCCAATTAATTTTAATGTGTGGTTTTTTGATCCACACATTAGAATTCTCAATATTAGAAGAAGTAATTGGATTACTAATATTGACATTATCCTTGTCAATAACCTTGTCATTCTTCAAGATATCAACAAAACTTCTCCTTGAAGAAGAAGCTTCCTTGTCATTTGCTCCAGAAATAAAACAAGATAAAGGAGTTTTTGGTAACTTGTTAGAAAACGACATTACCTCTTTCCCTTTACTCAAATCCGGCAAAAGTTTGTTTTTGGCCAACAAGCCTCCCTCTTTGATAACAAGAGGAGATTCTAAAATTTGAAAATTAAGAGGGAAGATGTGTTTGAATGTGAGTCTACCTTTTGAATCCAACATAATTGGATTCGCGATAGATACAATAGAGTTGGTGTTCCGGTCATCCATAGATGACCGGCCACCTTCTACTTTCTTCTTTCTTTAGCACCCGAATCTTCAAAGTCTTTCCCAAATCCTTCCTTGAATTGTGGAGCTTCTCTCTCTTCCTTGGTCGAATCTTTTCCAATTATTTAATTATTTCCAATTATTTCCAATTATTTACAATAATTTTATCCAATTATTTCAAAATCCTTGAATTACGGAAGAATGTTGACCTTATAGTTATTTAATTTTTTCCCTTACTTTAGCATAATTTCTTCCTGGACACAGAGAGGTCAGTTCTACCTTTGGTGAGTTCACATGACTACAACAACACCGAATGTATTATTAAGAAAATTGCTGAGATGACAGTTGATTTGCGTACAGAGGTTCATATTCTAGATGAGCAGTACTTAGAACGAGGATATATAGGGCATCCATACGGCACCTTCAGTGCAGTGACATTTAATCCTCAATCTATAGATGTCGGACCATCATCGTATGAAGTTTGGGACCTTCTCAGGCTTTCTTTACTCAACCATCTCAGGAGTCTACACTAGGCTGGTACCCGCATGAGTATGTTCCAGACAGTACATCAGCATGCCCAATTGGGACAGAGTAGCAAGGCATCACCGGGGTTGAGTAGCATGTGGTACGTGATAGGCCTGTATGTCCACCACAACATTACACACCTGGGAGTCATGCTTTACCCCATAGAGGATGTAGGAGATGTTAGTTGATGTTATGTTTTTATTATATCTTATGTAGATTTTTGTTGATGTTCATCTATCTAGTGATGATTGAGTACGAGTTTACTTACCTTTCCTTTAGATAATTTAGTTTCTAATTTCCTTATTAAATTTTAATTAAAATAAATTTAAATTTACTATAAAATTTATGAGAACATATCAACTAACATAAATGAACAATATATCATTCTCAACACAACATGATAAATTTTGTAAATTTACACAAAGAAAAATACGTACACAAGCATTCTACTAAGCAAGAAATAAACTGAGATAAAAATAGTTGGCGTACATAACATTTAGAGGAGGACATAGCTTTCCTATTTCCTACTCAACATATTTAAACGTGATTGTAGTAGTGTTTTAGTTGGACAATATTTCTGATGGAACTCAAACTCATACTGAAGGTCTTGCCAGTCATCAACATTGAAGAACTCTCTATGCTTCCCATCAGGTAATACCTCATTCATCCACTCTTTATAGAAATCCACAATAAACTTCTCGGACCTTGAAGACCAATCACTATACAAAATTACATTCTCATGATCAAGGTTGCTACAGTCAATATCTGCTGGGGAATGTCCACTATCTCTATGGCATTTCATCTCATGGTACCGCATCTGTAAGAAATGAGGGCTTACTTGATGGCCATTCACTTCACAAAACCTAATTTGAAAAGATTTTCAACCGGCAGCATTTAAGAAATCTCAAGTCTTATAAACTTTTACCCTAATTAACTCAGTATGCATATCCTAGAGGCAATCATCCTCATCTTCTGACCATTCATGTACGTAACACCTAAATATCTCATTTTAATTAGCCTTCTACTCTTATGACTGTCACCAGGCGTGCTATGCAAGCATGCATTCTTTGACTTGCATCATTAAACTTTTCTTTGTTGGGGACACCATGAAATTTCTCCATACATGGCCAAAACATTCTTAAGAACTCAAACAATTACTCAAGAACTATACTACATGAGTCTACCATTCACCCTTTAAATAGCTTAGATTAAAGATATCCAACAAACACTAGTAGCCAAAAATTATAATAGAACTTGAATTGACAAAACAATTTTACAGGTCATGTGATATGATGTGTCATTGCTAGCTAGATGAATTGTCATTGCAAAAGGATTCTGACATTATCAGGATCCCATGCTTTCACAGATATTTTTAAAATGAGGAATCCAATATCCACAATAATTTGTAATTTTTGAATAAATTAAATGAATTATTTTCCTTATAACTTATATCAATGCATTAATTAATAATTATTAATTCCTTTAGTTATTAATTTTGTCATGTAACCTAACCAAAAAACATATTTAAAGAATTTATTTAGTTCCAAAACAAATTTCTTGATTTATCAGTCATTATAGATGGACACTCAAAACAATAAAGAAAGCCTTAAGTTTTTCAAAAAATTTTAAAATATTACAGATTTTCATTTTCTTTAAATGAAAATTTATTTTTTTTAAAAAAAACATGGACATCTAAATCGCCCATCAAATGTGAGATTTTAATGCACGACCTAAATCACCAATTAAAGAGATGATTTATAAATCGCCCATTCATCAGGCGTTTTAGTCCAATGCTTAATCGCCTTTCAAACAAGAGATTATGCCTATTCTTAAATTTTAAAAAATCAATGCTTAATTGGCTAATTAAAATTCTAATCATGCTTAGTGTTAAAAATTTCCCTCCCGACTAAGGTCCCTTCAGCCTCCATCATCCACCGACGGCGATCCCTCAGACCACCATCGCCTGCTGACTACAGTCACTCCAACCTATGTTGCCCATCGATTACTGACTCTTTGACCTCCGTCACCCACTGATGATGAATGATCCAACCTCCATTTGTCATCGTCAGGGTCTCTCTGACCTTCGTCGCCTACCAACCATGGTCCATTCGACCCTTGTCACATATCAACCACGGTCCCTCCGATCTTCATCGCCAGCCAACCACGGTCCCTTCGACCTCCATCACTAGCAGACTACGATCCCTTCAACCTCCATGCCTGGCCAACTACGATCAATCCAACCTCCGTCGTAAGCCGATAATGGTTCTGTCGACCTCTATTGCTCGCCAACTATGGTCCCTCCAACCTCCAACTATGGACTCTCCGACCATTATCGTTCGACGACAGTCCTACCGATCAAACAAGCATGCCAATTCTCTATTGAGAGTAGCTCTCATATCACTGAATTCTTCCAAATCTCACCATATAATTTGCTCAATATTATGTATATTTGCTACATCAAGCCATGGCTCCCCCCAAAGAAAATGCCACATTTATGATCAATAATAAATATTAGTTAAATCAATTTAACTAGCCAGGCCCCGTGAAGTTTCCCATTTTCCTAAATTTTCCACGAATTTTCCCCTTTTCCTGAATTTTCCTCGTAAAAGTTGGTTTCTTTTATGACTCTCGCACCCCTTTCCCTTTATCTGTATGTGTGCTGAATCTTTGCCCAAAACTAAGGCATTAAGCTCTTTATATCTCTACCATCACGAATATTCTAGTATGCAACAATACTTTTTTTTATAAATTATTTCCTAATTTTTTTTTAAATAATTCTAATAAAAAAATAAAAGAATTGGTTAGCAAGTTAGATTATTGAATTGATGCCATTTAGAAATAATAAAAAACATTGTAATATCATTGTAACATGTCATTTTGCAAATGCTCTATGATTTTATGCATATTCAATAATGGTAATTAGCTTATAAATTATTTCTTAAACTA
The DNA here is from genome assembly GCF_001605985.2 of Dendrobium catenatum. Lineage (NCBI taxonomy): Eukaryota > Viridiplantae > Streptophyta > Magnoliopsida > Asparagales > Orchidaceae > Dendrobium > Dendrobium catenatum. Next base: position 456,008 of record NW_021318576.1, on the reverse strand, counting down.
TGATATAGCCCCTGGGTTTTATTTATAATTAATGTGAAACATGCAAGTAAACAAAAATTGTTTTAGGAATTAATAATAGTTTATAAGCGTTGCTAATAATAAGCTTTATGTTTCACCAAGTTAGATCCTTAGGCTTTTCAATTGGAATTTATGTAATAGTATGTGGTTACAAGCTAGATTAACAGGATGCTCACAATATAAGAACAAAAGAAGTCAAGTAACACTAAGGAAATGATAACAAGAATCCATGGCTTAACAATTAGAAATTCTCACCTTAAGTTCCTCACTCTCACTCATGAAGGTAGTGCTTTTGTGGAGGAAGAATACAAGCAATCCAAGAGAAGCCACTAGAAGAAGTGATGCCTACAGTATTGTTCGCCAGAGAAGTAGTCGGAGTTGAAGAAGTTAGTGGTCATCCAATGATTAGCCACGGCCGGGATGATTGTTGCTCGTTGAAGATCTTAGCCAAATAGAGGAGGATGTGGTCGATGTACTCCTCGATAGTGTCATCCAATCCAAAGATGGGATCGAAGAAAGGGGATTGTAGGATGTCTAGTTGTCCATATTCATCCTACGCAAATCCGTGACCAACTTCAGGATCGACCATCCAAGAATATGGAAGACTCATTCTTTGGGATCTTAGAAGTGGAGCTGGTGGTTTGAGAGAGGGAGGGGGGGAGGTCCGTGACGGTCAGGTGGTTGGAGGATTTTGAGTAGAGAGGGAGAGGGAGGGAGCGGTTAGGGCATAGGTATAGGGAGGTGGAAGGAAGGAATCAAAAAATTTTGAATTTAGTTTCAGATTTTTCTAAGGGAGGGAGAGGGATTAATTTGAATTCCAAATCATCCCAATTTGGGCTATAGGGGCCAGTGGCTTAGGAGGGAATTATGGGGCAGGATTTAATGGTGATTTGGAATAAATTGGAGAGAGAAAGAGCAAGGGGAGGGACCAGCCATATAAGAAGGGGAGGAAGCATCTAAGTTCAATGTATGTGGGCCCTTGGCTTTAAATAATGTTTGGGATCAAATCTAAAATTATATTTCTGATTTGATTTAATTTGGAGGTTTCCTAATTAATCTCTAATAAATAAGGAAAGTATTTGAAATTCAAAATTAAATGAATTCAAATAAAGACACTTTCCTAATTAGCATTGGGATATTTTAAGAAAGTAATTAGGAGCCAATGGAATTTGAAAATTTAAATTAATGGTGAGGGTGGCCGACGGTTAGGACGGTTGGCGGGAGGGGTTGCCGATGGATTAAGGGTGGAAACCGGCGGCTGTAGGGGCGGTGGGGTTGCCAGCGGCTTGGGGTGATGGGGTTGGGACCGGCGGGTTATGGGGGGATTGGGAAAAAGCTAGGGAGGGTTTTGGCCGGAGGAAACGAGGAAGGGTTAGGGGTGGTGGCGGGTATAGGAATAAGGAAAAAATAAGAGAAAATAGAAAAAAAAACTAAGAGCTCACTCGAATGGGTTGTTGGGTACTTCATTTGAGCCTCTCATAGGCTTCACCTCTCCTCTCAAGAGCTCACAAACAAGAACTCAAAATCAAAATTTTTTATTAATTCATCATTAACCTCATACAAAGCAAAAGACCTTTACATTTAGTTCTCAATAATAAAGAAAAAAAAGACTCAAATGCCCTCTGGGCTACAATAAGAACTAACTGCCCATCGGGGTAAAATAGGAAAACAGAAATGCAAAATAAAATAAGCATCAAATACATCAAAAGTAAAGGCTCTGAATCGTAGCCATCGATTTATGATTCTGTCCATGGTACTTATGTCGAAATCTCTGGTTGATGCCCTCATCATTCTCCCCAGGTGAGAGAAAGCTCGACCCCATCGAGTAAGCATCTCTAGAACTCTCGCACCACTCTAGCAGATTAGGGTCCAATCTCTGTAGCTCATTACGGTTGATCCACGTGTTCTTTGTCTCCAGTTTCTCTGTCCGTTGAACTAAATACCTTTGGCAACTACCGCCTTTAGTGGAAATAATCTCATCACTATGTATTGCCTCAATCTTCTCCATAGTGGGTAAAGTATGAATGTTTAGGAGTGGAGGTAGGCTAGGGTTCTCACCAGGTAGGTTCACACAAGGCTCATTATTTAGTGGATTAGAGGGTTTAAACTCTAGACTGTCAGAGGTTACATGATCTTCGATGTTAAACATAGGATTAATATTAAAACCTTCAGGAAGGTCAAGCACATAAGCATTACTATTTATTTTTTATGTTATTTTGAAAGGTCCTGCGCTTCTAGCATGTAACTTTTTAACGGTCCCTTGTGGGAACCACTCCGGACAAATCTGAACCATAACAAAGTCTCCAACCTCAAATTCTTTGAATCATTTCTTGAGATCTGCATTAAGTTTATAGTTAGCATTTCTTTGTTCAATCTTTTTCTTAATTTTCTTATGCAATTATTGTAGATATGATGCAAATGCAGATGCAGACTCAAAAGCTCTAAGCTTAGGACCCATAGGGATTAAATCTATAGGCCATCTAGGTTGGTACCCATACACAATTTCAGCCTGACTCAGACCCATGGTTCAGTTAATCAAATTATTGTAAGCGAATTCAGCTATAGGTAACTTGGAATCCCAATCTCAAATATGTTCACATACTAAAGTCCTTAGGAGGATGCCTAAGCTTCTATTCACAACTTCAGTTTGTCTATCAGTTTGTGGGTGGAAAGAAGTAGAAAAATGGAGTTTAGTACCCATTTTGTACCATAAGGTGTTCCAAAACTAACTAATGAAATTAACGTCATGATTGGACATTATAATTTTAGGTAGGCCGTGAAGTCTAACTATTTCGTCGAAATACAACTTTGCAATGCGAGAGGCATCAAAAGTTTTAGAGCATGGAATGAAGTATGCCATCTTAGAGAATCGATCGACTACCACATAGACAGAATCATGCTTCCTAAATGTCTTGGATAGTCTGAGGAAGAAATTTATATTCACGTCCTGCCAAGGGCAGTTGAGTACAGGTAGAGGTGTATAAAGACCTGTGTTTTTCTTCCTTTGTTTGGCTAACTGATAGGTGTGACATCGCTTTACTAGCCTACTAACATCAAGCTTAAGACTAGGCCAGTAAAATCAATTTTCAACCGCAACGATAATTTTGGTCTGACCAAAATGTCCAGATAATCCACCAGCATGTAATTCCCAAACGAGGTATTCATAAAGAGACGTGTTGGGGATGCAGAGCTTCTGGAATTTAAATAAATATCCATTGTCCAAGAAGAAATCACAGATTATACGTTCACTTCCAGTGGTTAGCAACAAATAAGTATCTTTAAAGTCAGGGCAATCTTTGTAATATTCTTTAATGCGTTCAAATACAATTACTTATCCCTCATATCATGAGTAACCATCATCCGACGGCTTAAAGCATCAGCTGCTTTATTCTCGGATCCTACTTTATGTCTAACTGTGTTGGTATACTCTTGCAGGAATTCAATCCAACGACCATGTCAGGCTTTGAGTTTCTTTTGGGAATTAATGTATCGCAATGCTTCGTGATCCGAAAAGATAACAAATTCTTGAGGGAGTAGGTAATGTCTCCAATACCTAAGGGATTGAATAATGGCAAAAAACTCTTTGTCGTAGGTGGAGTATTGTTGCATAATTTTGTTCAATTTATCGCTGATATAAGCGACTAGGTGTCCTACTTGAGAAAGGACTCCACCAATACTAATGGCTGAAGCATCGCAGGTTACTTCAAAGAATTTAGAAAAGTCAGGTAGTTTCATAACTGGGGCTTCTATCATTCATCTCTTAATTTCTTTGAAGGCTTTAGTGGCGGCAGTGGTCCACCAAAATTCTTCCTTCTTGAGGCAGTCCGTTATAGGGGCGACTATGGTGCTAAAGTTTCGAATAAATCTCCGATAGAATGTGGCCAATCCATAGAAACTCCTAACATCTCTGATATTTCTAGGTTCAGGCCACTCGTTGATCGCACGCACCTTTTCAGGATCAGCTGATATGCCTTGTGACGATATAATAAATCCAAGAAGTGATACTATCTATGAGGAACATACATTTCTTAGGGTTCGCATATAGTTATTCTTTTCTCAAAACCTCACAGACTTGCCTCAAATGATTTAAATGTTGATGTTGACCTCATTTTTGGTATGAGGTCACTAAGGCCCTTCCAAACTCCGGATTAATTCCAGATCCTGGGATCCACTCTAGACCTTAAGATCCTTTCTTAGACTCAGTCCTCAAGATCCACTCTAGGCCTTAGGATCCTTTCCTAGAGCCAGACCTTAGGGCCTACTCCAGAGCCTAGGATTCCCTTAGATCCTAGATCCTAGAACCCCTCTAGATCTTAGGACCAATCTAGACTCAAATCAATCTCCACCCTTGATCAGCTTCAACTTCAAATCAATTCCTACCTTTGATCAACCCCAACTTCAAATCAATCTCTACCTTTGATCAACTTAATTTGCAAGTTAATTCCTACCCTTGATTGATTCAAATCTCAAACTTCATTCAACTAAAATCCCAATTAATTCAAGCTTCAAACACACCCAAACTTTGATCCAGTCAATTTGACAATCCAAACTTCAACTTAGACTTTTATCCTACCTTTGATCTAGCTTTGACCCCATCCATTCATTAACAATCACCACATGATTGTAAATAATTTGGATACTCCAATCATTCAAACTTAAAATCCATTCCAAATCCAGAAATCCAGACTCAAATCCAAAGTCTTAAGGCCTTGTCCTAAAGACCTTTTTCAAAGATTTTTCAAACATTTTAAAACCCAGTCAAATAGCCTCTGATTCCGGGTCTATCACTTATAAAGTGATAATACATGTCTCTAGAGGTTACCCTACAATTTTGAGCCCATTCTGAGGTCTCTAACCCTAGAATCTGAATTAAAATCCAAAGGCTGTAAAACCTTCAAATATTTACAGCCTATGCCATTGGACCTGTCACTTTAAAGATTCTGACCCTAGGGACTTCACCAAAGCCTCTAGTCACTTCCAGACTATTAATCTTGATATGTTGATCAATAAATTGTGTCTTTCTGGACTTATTCCAGCCCCTAGTGGCCTTAAACCCAAAATGACCAAAATACTCCTATGGGGCTCAAAAAGGCATTTCAAACCAATTGAACTCTGAATTGAATGCAATCACTTGCAACAAGTTTCAAATGTCATTTCAAACCTATTGAACCCATTCCCAGCTCATGAGTCAACCTGGTTGACCAAGTCGACAGGGTTGACCCAAGAAGACCTTTAAGGGTTCAAATAGGGATTTTGAACAAATTGACCCCTCCAAACCTTGGGACCCCACCCAGTAGACTCAGGATGACATTCTGAATCTGTCGAATCCAGTTCCAGCCCCTGAACCCAACTGGTTGACCAAGTCAACCAGTTTTGGCCTAAAAGCCCATTAAGGGCCCATTAAGCTCTCTTGCATCAATTGACATACATGACTTTTGGAATCACCCTCCAATCCACCTAATCAGCTCATTTGGATTACCTAGGTGTCACCTCATCAACCATTGACTGTGTTGACTGGTCAAACCAGTCAACCTAAGGCTTAGAGAACCATGCCTATAGGTCAAACCAACCTATCAAGCCTTACTCAGCTCAAGCCACACCCATCCAGCCATTGGGAGAGGCCTCACAACCTGCTTTGATGCCAACTCAGCAATCATTGACTCCCTTGACTGGTCAAAGAGTCAAGGGGAACCCCAAACGAGCTTAGTTGGCCAAACCCAATCAAATAAAACTTCCTAGACTAGACCAGACCCATCCAGGTATCCTAACTGATCCTAGAAGTCACCTGGGACTCAGCCAGATCCAGCCCGAGCCTTGGCATGCTCCTTAGCTCGTCCAAAAGTTCAAATGAGCTCTAAATGGTCAAATCCGTCAACTTAATGAACCCAGCCCAATCCAATCTTTTCCAGCCCACTGAAAGGACTCCAGATACTTCCTGGGAGATATCCTGACTCATCCCAGCTGGTGGCATGCCCCTAAGCTCGGTCTAACACCATAGTGGTCCCCCTATGCTTGAAAATGACCTCAGGTCACTCTCACCTGAGGCAGCCGCTCCTCCTGTCCCCTAACCGTCTGGGACAGGTGTCCACCATCCCAGCACTCTCCCTGATCGATCCCCACCATCCCTTTAGACTCCAAACCCGTGAATAGGAAAGAGGGACGGATTCCATTGATTCCAAGCTATCTTGCAATCCAGAGCTCCCCCAGAGCTTTGATGATTTCGTTTTGACTCCATTGAGCTCAACATTGATTTTCCCATCAATCCTCGGCGTTTAGAAGCTGCCGGCGGAGAGATCAGAGCTTGACCGAGAGCCTTCTCCGTTCAAACTCCTTCAACTCCGTTTCTAGTGATCCTCCGAGTTTGAGGTCTGAAGTAAATCAACACGCGGACAGTCCACAAGTTCAACCGTGATAAAATCAACCAAATCGATCCATCTTTCGGTGAGAAATCCTAAACCCTAGTTTGTTTTCTAGGTTTTTAAATAACACACTAAATATTGCATCAAATGGCTTAAAAATTATCCCCCACTCTTCCTTAGAGCGTATTACGTCTCTGCCTAAAATTTCAAAGCATTTGGTAGGGTATTTTGCGAGAACGAAATGAAAAATGAGGTTAGGGTTCGCGGTGTTGGCTGGAGGAGGAAGACAGTTCGTTAGCCGTTGGATCTTCTCTGATTAGATCAACGGCTGCAATTGAACGTGACTTAAAACTCGTTTTAACCGCGGCTTAGCCAGATCCTCGTCGGGCTAAATCGTGGTCGTTGATCCAAACCGCGGGTTGGATACCGACCGTCCGATCTCTTCTATGATCGATCTGACGGCGCAGATCAATGCCGCGCTGGATAAGTGGCGGGTCCCGCGTGACCGCCGCCGTCCGCGTGGCTGCATCCTCTCCCGCCGCGTGTCCCAGTCAGCGCCGCCGTTTGACTGGGTATTTAAAACATCTAAATAAATTCAGAAAATCCCCTGAACTTTAAAAATTCACCAGAATTTCAATTCTGGTCCATTTTTGGAGTTCTTGGGCTTGTTTTGTTCGTATTTTCAAGTATTTGATTTTAAAAATAATTAAAAATTATTTTAAGAAGTATTTAATTATTAATTTCAATAATACAAAAAACCCTATTTTAATTTTTAAATAATAAATATGAACTATCTTTATCTGAAATTTGGCAGAAGGGTTTTAGGGTCTGAGATTGATGCCCCCTATTTTTCTTAGGCCATTTTGATGCAATATAAAATGAATTATGAATTTATAAAATCTTGATCATAATTTGATCTTGATTTTAGTAAATTCATAATATATTCAATTTAAAATCTATCATGGCATGTTAGAGTCCTATGGGATCAGTGTAAAGTTTTCCTTTCACTGAAAATAGGTTTAGATTTTGATCATGTATGGTTTAGTTAAAATCCATCTTCAATATCATGCTTAACCTAGTTTAATTAACCAGTAAATTGTACATGATCATCATATCAAATTAGATTGACTCTTGATTTAGGGATATTGATATGCATATGCATAAATATATATCCTAAGATTATTTCATTCTAATTTGATGTATCTATTCCTCTATGGTAAATTGTTTAAGTTTATAGGTCATTAAATGACCTATAACTATAATAATTCACTATAATCCTTCCATAGAACATTAGGAGCACTTTTGTTGTTCATTGTTTGTGCTGATGTGATTGTAAACTAGTGTCCAAGGGTTAGAAGAACATTGATTGTTATCCTATAACCTAGTCACACTAAGGACAACAATTAAGGACCCGGTCTTAGCCAACTTAGATCAATCTAGGAAGAATTACATACATCCTTTTTAGGATAAAACCAAACATATAAAACTAGTGTCATGTACCCAATGATTAAACCCACTTTGATTTGACATTAATTGATCTCAAGATAACTAGTAGATTTAGATGTTTTCTCTCTTTAAAAGTTTTAATGTTCAATAAATTACAATAAATCAAATAAAATTCTTTGAAAGTCTAAATCAATTTCAACCAACCTTAATTGACTCTCACCAATCATAGAACAAAGTTACAATCATTCTAAATTAAAACTCAAGGCCTTTAATTAAACAACTTCACAAATTCATTAAATACCCAAAACTTCAATAATTCATAACTAATTCAAATAAAATCCAAATTGGTTAAACTCATTCGCATTCGATTTGTAAAAATTTCTTATACTTACTAAAAATATCAAAAGCCCAGAAAAACATCAAATTCAAAAAGTCAACAAACTGGTCAACTCTAGGTCAAAACTAGTTCAAAACTTCAAACCTTCGCAACAAAATGTAGAAAAATTCGGTTTCAGCGTACTTACCTCCTAACTGACCATATTAAGGTCTAGTATTTTAATAAAATACAAACTTTCCAAAATCTGAGCTTAATGTAAAAGTTAATTTTCAACCCTTTAATTAAATGATTAGAATAATCCAAAAATTCATAAAACTCAAATCACTTTAAAACTACAGAAATCTTTAATTAACCTTAAAATCAGTAATCAACCAACTTAAATTAAAATTTATTAACACTTAAACCTTAATCAAATCTAAGTCAATTAATTATATCGGGTACCACTGGGTAACCCAGGCCTACGAGGCTATTTACTTAGCCCCAAGGAAGGTGAAATAAAATTCACGGCCTCGGTGTGAAACAAAGGTGGTTTCCAACAAATAATTAATAACTAATTCTAAAAGATTCAGAATATTAATATTTAAACTCTAACTAAATTTTCCTTAAACCTTTCAACCAATCGAACCTTAAACAACTTTAGCAAATGATCCTATTGAGGACATATCAGAACTACACGACCTACCTCACACACTGTAGATGATTTGCTAGGACAACCAACTCTAGTTTTAGGCTAGGCCGGTGTTTACTTTTCCGTTGTGTGCCGGGTTTTCGAGTTTTCACTGCATGCTATTTGCTAGCCTAGAATTGATGTGATTGTTTGTTTATTTAGTGCACTCTGTGTTGTAATTGATTGAACATTTAAATTTTATATATCAATTGCTTGAGATAAAATATTAATTGCTTGGGAATACATATAGAACTGTTGGTTATTAGGATAACCTTGCAGGACCGAGTCTAGATTTTTCTATTTCAAATAAATGTAAATTTGATTGAATAAGGTTATAATTATTTAAAATGACTTGAGTTTGGGATATTAATATCCAATTTGAATTCCAAAGAGGAGAAGACATCCCTAAAGGGGAGAGTCTTCTTCCATTTGGAAGTCAAACTAGGATACCTTTTTTAAATATCCAAAGAGGAAAGATAACACCCCGTTCAAGGGGGAGTTTCTTTCCATTTGGATATCAGGAACCGACGAATCAAGATGTTCATGAGAAGATGAAGGATTGGACAACAAGAAGAATCCCAAACCTCAAAGTCATTTAATTTAGGATCAGAAATCCGGGTTGTAGTCAGTGGTGCCTGGCCACTTTAATTTTCTGCAAATTTTGTGATGTAATAATAAGGGCACTTGCCTATGGACATTCAATTTGATATATTTAATTTGATTGATTTATTTAATTGATTGCGCATTAGAACTCCTGCTTTTCTAGCCTTTTTTATTTGCATGCCGTGTTTGGTTTGACCTGGAATTCGAATTTAGGCTCTTAGGGGTCTGTCAAAAAAATTCTTCTACTTTAATTAAATAAAAATTTTTAAGATAAGATAGAAACTCTAAACGGTCCTAAGAAGTAAGCTCGGACTCGCCGAGGGTTTTTCATGAATTCATATTGTACTTTCTCAACCTTGTTAGGCATCTCCCCGCCTGCGGGTTCTGACAGACCACCTGGCCTATGAGGGTGCCGATTTGTCAAGGGGATGTTATGCAATCTCTAGGGAAAAACCTATTTTCTAAGCTAAAATTTTTAAACTGCTACATATCAATTTTGCATTCAATCGAGTCGATTAACATGCATCGCATTAGTAACAAATTAAAAGGAGTAATATTTAATTGCATTTATTCAGACATCAAGCCCAACATAAGTCTAAGGGGCCAATTAAGATCTGCTTTAGATGTCGGTCCCGTTCTAAAATACCTTTCTTAAATAACATCCCAACCACTCAACATTAAATGACCGGACTCATATTTTAAAATCGTTTAGGTGATTTAGCTGGCTCCCAAATCTAGGCCGGGGTAAGACCAGATCTGCACTGCATTAGCTAGGTTCGAGGCGCTTTTAAATGCCCAATTTAGACTTAGGTTTCGAGGCTGGCTCGGGCCATAAGACCTCAACTTTCGGGAACTGAATCCCAAATTTCTAATAAAATCAACCATTAAACTAAACATCTATTTCAATCAAATTCGAGCCCAACACTTAAGATAGACTGGGGCACTTCTGAACTGTTTCAGAATCCTAAGTGCCTCCTACTTCTCCGCCTTTGACTCTAGAAATAAGTGCTCAACATTGAACCAATCCCATTTGGAAATTCCTACCATTTCTCTCCTTTGATACCGATCTTTGGAAATCTTAAACAAAATTTTGCCACTATTTTAATAGAGAGTTTTCGTAGGGACTTTATCTCCCTACGATGTAATTAACTACGAGGGTTTGCGCTCGTAGGAGATTTAGGACCACACGCACCTGATTTTAAAAATTGATTTTTTAAAACTCAATTGGATTTCTTTGGGGAAAACTTAAAATACTAGTGATCGTTATTATCACGATTAAAGAATTATCATCGAATGGTATTTTCTCCCTTTGGGAAGATACACTTTTCTTTGATAAGGCTTTGGATGTGAAATCAACGATCACACTTCTTGAATATTGTGGCTGGATATTCAGTAGAATCTCATTTTGAACCTCCGGGGCCATATGAAGTTTGCTTTAGCATCCAGTCACGATATTCAAGATGAATTTCATAATTCTAAATCTAAATACCGTTATGAAATTTTATTTTCACCTCTCGAGGTGATATACTTTTTCTAACGAGACAATTCGATTTTAGAATTCAATTTTAAGTCCCAAAGAAAGCAAAAATTATTTTCAAAACCTGATTTCAAAATTCCACCAATAGTTGATCCACCGAATTACTATAGATTAGGATGTCATCATAGTAAACAACTACAAATTTTCCTAGTAAGGGTCTAAGAACTTGGGTCATGACTCTCTTAAATGTACTTGGTGCGTTACTCAAACCAAAAGGCATAACTGTCCATTCGTATAATCCACCTTAGTTTTAAAAGTAATTTTTCATTCATCTCCAAGACGATTTCTAATTTGATGATAGCCACTCTTGAGGTCAATCATAGAAAATAGGGTTGGTCCAGCCATCATATCTAACATGTCATCTAGGCGAGGAATAGAGAAACAATACTTAATCGTGATTTTATTAATAGCACGACTAAGAACACATATTCTCCATGAGCCATCCTTCTTGGGAGTCAAGAGGGTGGGGACCGCACATTGGCTAAGGATTTCCTTAATAAAACCACATTACAGTAACTCATCTACCTGTCTATTGAGTTCAGCATGCTCTGTGAGGTTCATGCAATAGTGTGGGAGGTTAGGTAGAGATGCTCTAGGTACTATATCGATTACATGTTGGATGTCCCTTAAAAGTGGAATATGGTTGGGTAAATCCTTAGGGAAAACATCAGCATAGGTCTCAAGGAGGGGTTTGACCTCTTATGGGATAGGTTCTTCCTGGTCAATACTAACTTCCGGAGCTACTAATTTGGCGGTTAAAAGATTTAGGCATGTGTCAGGTTTAAGGGGAGTGGGTTTTACTTCCTCCTTGGTAGACTTAGGTTGGGATGGTAACAGCTTAATATTCTTTCCATCGTGCTCAAACACGCAGGTGTTTGATCTCCCATAGATATGAATGTCATTATCGAAAAGCCAGAGTCAGCCAAGGATGACCTGACCAACATCCATGGTTAAAACATCGCACCATATCTTTTCTTTGTATCCCACAAACTTAATAGGGATAAGACTCCTTTCTTTTACTTCCAAGGCGGTCAAGTTGATCCAAGCAAATTTGTATGGGTTTGGGTGCAGACTTGTCTTCAGATAAAGTTTTGAAATCATGACAGATGAAACAGTGTTAATGTAGCTTCCACTATCAATGATAACCTTATAATTCTTGTCACCGATTTTGGAAGTATGGAAGATGGAAGTCCTATGCCAATTATCACTCAACTTAGGTTGTGATAAAGCACACCTAACAACTTACAGGTCTAAGTGATCCATCTTTTGGAGGTAGTGGATCACGGCAGTGTCTTCTTCAAAGAAAAAGTCCTCTTCATCATCGATGTGATGAATAAGTTCAGTGTCCGGTTCATCCTCCTCATCAATAACTTCCTCTATTATGGTTATCTTATCTGGGCTGGAACATTGAGAGGCAATGTGTCCATACCCATGACACCTAAAGCACTTGGTTCCTGCAGGGGTTTTGGGTGTCTCGCGTTCAAAGGTTTTACTCTTATAGTCAGGACAAGGTTGGAATTATCCAGCAGTGGATCGACATGCCATGGGACCAGGAGGTTTAGTTTGGGGTTGGCTGGAGGAGGGTTTAAAAGGATTTGGACAGAGGTCTTGGCTCCTAGGGTGGGCATGGTTCCTAGATTCTTCTAGATCGAGCACAAGACTACAAGCAGCCTCTAAGGTAGTAATTCCTCGAGCAAATAGTTCATTCTTAAGTTCTTCCCTAAGTCCAGTTCTAAACATAGAGAGAAGTTGTACAGGGATAGTGGTCTCCTCGCCACTACAGCGGATCATGAAATCATCAAAAGCAGATATATAGTCTTTCACAGGATTACTACCTTGGGTCAATCTATTCCAATGATCTAAAAGTCTAGGGTAGTAGGATGGAGGGAGATACTTTGTTTGAGTTCCTGTTTCATTATCCTCTAATCAGTGATGGGGTATTCTCCTCAAGTTTCTAGCAGATGTTCAAGGTTTTTTCAGTACTGATTAGCCCTACCAGTCAGTTTCATTTCAGCAAATCTAACTTTTTTTGCCTCCAAAATGTTATACCACCTGAAGTAGTTATCCATACCCTTGAGCCAATCTAGGAAGACTTGGTGATCTAAGGTGCCATCAAAGGTAGGGGCATCTATACGGATATTTTTAAGCAGTTGGGCATCGTTATCACCCCAAGTAGGATCTACAGGTTTTCTACGAGGCCTAAGGTTGTTACGATGGTAAGGGTCTCGTGGTGGTACGTCCTCGGGTCGGCCTTCTTCAACATAAGGGGATGGTGGTGTTGATGAAGTATAAGGAGTATGATTTCCTATCCTTTCTATATGATCTAGATGTTCTTCAGCTTGACGGTGAAATTCAGTTAAGTCAACTTGGGTCTCTCTAATTTGTTAGTTAAAAGTTCCAAGTTGTCCTACGATTAGATCTAAAGTTTGCTGAATTTGTTCCGGGACCATTTGGATATGCTGGGAGACAACTAGGGATGCTAAGGTATAAAGGGCATCACCTAATTCTATACGCCAATGCACCAAATGCCTTCAAAATGATGCTAAAATGTAGTGGACAGTAAAGAATACTAGAGAATAACAATTTCTAAATAAAATGTTTTTGCAAGAATTAAGCTTAAATGATGCTAGGACAAACTCTAAATCAAACCCTAACACATGCTACTACATGAACCATGCTCTAATACCAAGATGATGTGAAACATGCAAGAAAACAAGAATTAATTTAGGAATTAATAATAGGCTGTAAGTGTTGCTAATTATAAGCTTTATGTTTCACCAAGTTAGATCCTTAGGCTTATTGTGACCCATGACCCCGAATTTGAGATTTTGATGATGACAAATAATGTCGTCTGATTTACTATTCATTGAGTATCATTTATTATTGGTTATTGTCTGTGAGTACTAACATTTCAGGAATATCATAAGCTACTCAGGATGACAGGAAGACTCAAGAATGGTTAGATTAGGAGTATGAGTTTGATAATATATTTTGTTATTTGTTTTATTTTTTATTTTCAAGAGTCTGGCAACAAACTGCATGTAAGTCTGAGCAACCATGCACACACACAGGGGGAGAGGGTTTTAAAAGTAAAAAATGAAGATTTTTCTTCTCTAGTGATCGTACTGTATGAATTTATTTCGTACTGTACGACCTAAGTTGGTAAAACAATTTTCTGTGAATAGTTTGTACAGTACGATTTATATCATCCTGTACGATGTGTTTCAAATCAAAAACTCTAGCCGTCAAATTAATTTAAGTTGTCTCTGCCATTTGTACTGTACGAAGTTATTCATACTGTACGATTTATTTTAAATACTTACTTAAATAAACCCGTGATTAGTAGAATAATTCTAGGCTTAATTTCAGATTGAATATCATATTGTACAAAATAGTTCATACAATACGATAAACAGAGATGAATTCTTATCATCCCGGAGATCATCCTGGATGACCCTTTATTTTTTCCTTATCATATAGTATGATGTATATCGTACTAGACGATGAACAGAGATGAAATTTGATCGTCCCGGAATTCATCCTCGATGATGCCTTAATTTTGACCATTCGTACTGGATGATATATATCTTACAATATGATGAACAGAGACGACATTTGATCATCCCGGCTATCGTCATGTACGATCAGTTATGTTGAGGATCATACCGTACGATTTATTATCGTATTGTACGAGTTATTTTGAATTGTTCGTACACGTTCGTACCAGGACGAAGCCTGTTTATATATATATTGTAACGGCTACTTTGCAAATTCAGGGATTTTGGAGCCCATTTTAATGTGTCAAAATTATCATATTTTGAGAGAGAGAGAGAGAGATAGAAGAGGAGAACATGATTAGAGAGGAATTCCTTGGGATAGCTCTTAAGAAGTTTTGTGGGGTTGAGAGAGGAAGGAGAAGGAAAGCTTGGTGAGGGAGATCACACGGTTGCTCCAATCTTGCTGCATCTTGCTCCTCCTGTCGCCCGAGAAGAACTTGTGGGAGGCTTTCTAGGGTAGACTCATCTACATCCGTCACCTCGAAGGTACTTTGCCTTCTCCAGGAAGGAGAAAAATGAGAAGGTTCTCTACCATCATCAGGAGGGTGAAAACAGCGCTTGACACTCCGCCATACCGGGTTGGTAAAAGGGAGTATTGTAAGGGCTTCTCCACCTTGCCGAGGGGGGGGGGGGCAAAAGGAAAGCTATAGTTTTGTAGTGAAATTCCCGGAGCGGAGGACTCCGGGGAGTGGACGTAGGTCATGGTTTGACTGAACCACTATAAAATTTTGGTGTGTTTTTTTTCTTATCGCGATTTATTTTTTCTTGCACTTGATTCTTATATTTGCTTGGTAATATTTGTGGAAGAAAAGTATTGTATTGTTGCACCTTGAGATCAATCACTTGACATCATAGTAGTTTAAATTTTTGCGTTAAAAAATTTAAAAACATAAAAAATATTAGAACTCCTGCTTAGGTTTTAATTATTGCTATAAAGGTTTCACAATTCACCCCCCCTCTTGTCCATCTAGTTATTTCAATTGGTATCAGAGTTTGCTTTCAAAAATAGTGTTTTAAAAAACCTTGAAAAAACGATCATGCCGTATTTTGGTAATTGTAACACCGTAGAGGGTTATTCAATAACCCATCCACCGCTTTTTGATAACATTCCATTTGATTTCTGGAAAATTAGGATGTCTACATTTTTGTAATCTATTGATTACCGCATGTGGATGTTAGTCAATGATGGATATGTTGCACCATTTAAAACTGTGAATGGAGTGAAAACTCCAGTATGTTTCCATGAATGGAGCAATGAGGATAGGGAATTAGCCCAATTGAATGTTAAGTGTTTAAATTATTTTTTTGTGCATTAAAGTCTGAGGACTATATGAGAGTTTCTACCTGTGCTACTATTAAGGAGATTTGGGATAGACTGTGCATTACATATGAAGGAATAAGTGAAGTAAAACAGTCTAGGCTTAATATTCTATTGCATGATTATGAACTCTTCCGTATGAAACCTAACGAAATAATATCTGACATGTACACTAGGTTCACCTAAATTGTGACATCCTTGCATGTATTAGGTAGATATATTTCAAATTTTGAGAAAGTTAATAAGATTATGAGATGCTTACCTAGTTCCTATGATGCTAAGATAACTGCTATCACTGAATCTAAAGATCTTAACATTTATTCTACTGATAATCTCCTTGGGTCACTCATTGCATACGAGCAAGGAGTAAGTCAAAGACAAAGTGATGCATGTGAAAATAAGAAGGATTGAACGGTGGCACTAAAAGCAAACAACTCAGAAAGTGACAGCTCTACAGGGGAGGAAGAAGACGATATAGCATTGATGACCCGATAGTTCAAGAACTTCTTAAAGAGAAAACAAAAGAGTCATCAGAATGGCTGGAATAAAGGTAAAAGCTTGAAATCTAATAAAGTTTCATCTGATACAATCTGTTTTTAGTGCAGGAAGCCAGGTCACCTTCGAGCTGATTGCCCCAACTTGAAGATCCAACCAACTAAGGATAAAGGCGAGGAAAAAGCCAAGTACATGAAAGGAAAGATGAAGACACAAAAAATTTTTTTGGCCTACTCTGCCTCAGAATCATCACAAGAAGAAGTAGAGGATGAGGTAACAAATTTGTGTCTTATGGCTAATGATAACCTTGATCAACTGGATCAAGATGAGGTATGTCAACTTTCATATGAAGAATTGTTGCTTATTTCTGAGAATATCCATGACTAGTATAGGAAGTTGAAAAAGATGCATGCCAAGCTTGATATTGAATTTAGTTCTTTACAAACCGAGCATGTTAACTTGTTTAAGGAAAATTCTGATTTAGATAGAGATCATATGCTACTTCTTGATGAGTATGATGCATTAAATAAGAAGCATATTGAACTAACTGAAATGCATGAAACCATGAAAACCACTCATGTTTAACTAGAATAGGCTTTTCATAGATTAGACAAACTTGCATTAGAAGTAGATCACAGTGAACATTTGTTAAAAATAGAAGTTCATGGATTGACATATCAAAATAACACTTTTCAAAAAATAATTAAAGAATTAGAAAGAGAAATTGCATCACTCACATTAGCCCAACCTAGTCAACCCCCAACACAGCATGCATCACACAACTTTAGGAAGAGGCATCACCACCCAAATAGGTTAGTGAATCCATTTCCTGATGTTAAGTGCTTATCTTGTGGCATGTTAAGTCACATAGCCCGCACATGCACAATTCACTATAGGACACACTTAGTATGGAGACCTAAACTGCATCCACCATAGCATAACATGCATACATCTCATTCATGCAAGCATAAGGAGGAACCCAAACTTGCTTGGGTTCCCAAATCTAAACTTTGAATGAAATTATAGGGATGCTCTCACAAAAGACCTAGTGAGAGCAGGTGGTGCCTGGATAGTGGCTGCTCATGACACATGACTAGAGATATGAAGAAGTTCATCCTATGAAAGACCAGAACTGGAGGCAAAGTAACATTGGGAGACAACACTACCAGGAAAGTGATCGGCTCATGTACTATTGGTAATACTAAGAATTTTTTAATTGAAAATATTTTATTAGTTGATGGTTTGAAGCATAACTTACTTAGCATTAGTCAACTATGTGACAAAAGTTTTGATATTAAATTTCTATCTGATAAATGCCTGTTAGTTTAAATGATAAACTAGTTTTAGAAGGAAAGTGAATGAACAATGTTTACATGTTAGACCTTGATTATATTAATAGTTTAAATTCATTTTATTTGAAAATGATATTTGATGACTCATGGTTATGAAATAGGAGACTATTCCATGCTAGTATGAAAACACTTAGAAACATCACTCAGAAAAACCTAGTTAGAGGCATACCTAAGTTAGACTTTACTAAGGATTACTTATGTGATGCTTGCCAACTAGGAAAATAAGTCAAATCAGCCTTTCATTCAATTAGAGATGTGATCACGTCTAGGCCATTAGAAATCCTACACATGGACCTATTTGGACCCGTTAGTACAGCCAGCCTAGGTGAAAAAAATTATGGATTTGTGATTGTAGATGACTTCACTATGTTTACTTGGGTAAGATTCCTAGCACATAAGAATGAGTTTTTTGAGGAATTTAAGGTATTCTCCATATGGATTCAACAAAAATTAGGTTGTGAGATCTTAACAATCCATAATGATCATGATGGAGAGTTTCAAAATGATAGATTTGAATCATTCTGTCAAGAGATAGGAATAGAACACAATTTCTCAGCCCCTAGAACACCTCAATAAAATGGTATTGCAGAAAGGAAGAATAAAACCTTAGTAAAGCCGCTAGGGAAATGTTGCGGACTAGTACTTTTGGGCAGAAGCAGACAACACAGCATGTTAAGTTCTAAATAGGGTAAACATTAGATCTAAGCTGAATAAAACTCCTTATGAACTCCTTAAGGGTAGGACACTGAATCTTTCACACTTATATGTCTTTGGATGCAAGTGCTTCATCTTAAATAATGGCAAACAACCCTTAGGAAAATTCGATCCCAAGTCTAATGAGGGTGTCTTCTTAGGTTCTTCATATGTTGGTAAAGCCTATAGAATCTTTAATAAGAGAACCCTAGTAGTAGAAGAGTCCACCCATATAGTATTTGATGAATCAGATAAGCCCTCTGAATCTAAAATTGAAGATGATGAAATAGAGGCAATTCAAGGAGTAGAGACTATGACCTTAGGAGAAAGGGTAGAACCTCAGGAAGATTTGCCTAGAGAATGGAGATATTATTCTAGTTATCCTAAAGAGCTAATTTTAGGAGAGTCGTTAGAAGGTGTAAGGACTAGGCATAAACTTAGAAAAGAGGTTAGTCATTCAGCATTCATCTCTATGATAGAACCTACAAGTATATATCAATCCTTAGGAGATGAATTCAAGATTCTAGTAATGCAAGAAGAGCTGAACTAATTCACCAGGAATGATATTTGGGAGTTAGTCAAGAGACCTAAAGAACAAAGTGTTGTTGGAACAAAATGGGTCTTCGAGAATAAGGTGAATGATTCAGAAACAATAATAAGGAATAAAGCCAGATTAGTAGCTAAGGGGTACAACCAAATTGAGGGAATAAACTTTAAAGAAACCTTTGCCCCTGTTGCTAGACTAAAAGCCATAAGAGTACTCTTAGTTTTTGCTTGCTTCAAGAACTTTAAATTATATCAAATAGATGTAAAGAGTGCATTTCTAAACAAGGTAATTAAGGAAGATGTCTATGTTGAGCAACCCCCCGAATTTGAAAGTTCACAATTTCCAAATCACGTATTCAAATTAAAAAAGGCACTTTATGGATTAAAGCAAGCACCTAGAGTTTGGTATAAGAGACTTTGCTCATTTTTACTGGATAGAGGATTTATAAAAGGTAGTGTAGACATTACACTCTTTCTATAAAAAATTAAAGAAGAAATTCTATTTGTTCAAATTTATGTGGACGAAATCTTGTTTGGATCTTCAAATAAAAACTTATGTGATGAATTCTAAAAAATAATGAGTAATGAGTTTGAAATGAGCATGATGGGGAAACTTAATTACTTTCTTGGCTTTAGTATAAAATAAATGGATAACGGAATATTTATTAGCCAAACAAAGTACATTAAAGATATTTTGAAAAAATATAAAATGGATAGTGCTAAACCCATGAACACTCCAATGAGCTCAACAATTCAATTAGACAAAGATCCTAGTGGAAAATCAGTAGATCAAAAAAAGTATAGAGGAATGATTGGATCCCTTCTTTACCTAACTATAGTAGACCGAACATAATGTTTAGTCTATTCCTCTGTGCCCATTTTCAAGCCGATCCTAAAGCGTCTCACTTAACTGCTGTCAAGATAATTCTTAGATATCTACTAGGCACCCCGAACTTAGGAATTTGGTATCCTAGGCACAGCACTTCCTTTGAAATCTTAGGGTACTCAGATTCTGATTTTACAGGATATAGGATAGATAGAAAAAGTACCTCTGGTACCTGCCAATTCATATGACAATCATTAGTGTCTTGGTCCAGTATGAAGCAAAACTCAGTAGCCCTTTCCACAGCCAAGGCAGAATATATTGCAGTAGGAAGTTGCATTGCACAAGTACTATGGTTAAAACAATAAATTCTTGATCTTGGCCTACCTGTAGGAACCATCTCAATCATGTGTGACAACACAAGTGCAATTTGCATATCTAAGAACCCAATTCAGCACTCTCGAACGAAACACATTGACAGTAAGCACCATTTTATAAGAGATCACGTTGCTAAGGGAGATATAGAATTGCATCACATCACTACAGGGGATCAATTAGCTGACATATTTACAAAACCACTAACATTCGACACCTTTAGCACCTTGAGAACTATACTAGGTGTCATTGACATAAATGGATAAAAAAATAAATAAAAACAAAAAGGAAAAACAAAAAAAAAACCAAAAAACAAAAAACAAAAAACAAACAATAAATTTTTTTTTGGTTGTTCCTGATCATCACGCACTCACTTCACAAAACCAAAAAAAAATTAACATTTTAGTATCGTACTGTACGACCTAATTTCGTACTTTACGATGCATCTAAATCTACACGGCATAATATATGAGCTAAAATTTTGCCTTTGTTGATCGTACTATACAATCACTCGTACTATATAATACAACAAAATGACATTCAATCCGTCTGGTACGACATTTATTGCTCATCGTACGGTATAATATCTCTTCTTCATACTGTGTGTTCAACGTTAGCGAACGGATTGGGATGAATTAACAGTAGTTGGTACGATATTATTATTGTTCGTACTGTACGATATTATTGTTGTTTGTACTGTACAATAAACACTCTTCGTACTGTACGTTCCACCTCAGCAAAATGAATGAGCACGAGTTAAAGCTGTCTGGTATGATATTATTATTTATCGTACTGTACGACACACCCATTCGTACAGTACAAAACTTTTTGTCAAAAGTCGTATAGACAACCGTCGGGACGATTGAAATCCTTCTGATCGCACTATACGATTACCATTGTACTGTACAATTTGACTATCTTTTCCCGAAATGACCCGTCAGAACATTTATTGCTTATCGTACTGTACGATTCTTGATCGTACTGTACGATGTGAGAAAATCTCTATAAATCACCTTGCTAGGTAGTTCTTCTCACTCACACCTTCCTCACTCACTACTTCACTTAGTTTTCTTGACCTCTTGACAATGTTTGGTTCTAGCAAGCGAGGACGGTTGGTTGCTGGAAGCTCATCTTCTTCGAGTTGTCCACGTGCTCGTTTTCTAAACACTGAAAATGAAGAAGCTTACTACAAGTATAAGGCCTATAAAATTACACCTTCCAAAATGCTTAATCAGGCTGCCCTGAATTTCGAGGTACTGAGCCTCTTCGCTTCTACCACCTTCCAATTCCTCCTCACCCTGGCCTTTCCCAACAACTTTGAACTTCTTTTAGAATTTCTTGCGAATCTCACCTACACTATCGATAATACCACTTTTCACTCCTTTATTTGTGCTCAAAACATCGAGATCACTAAAGCCATCATCGCCCAATATATTGGGCTATCCACTGAAGGTCATAGGGTTCGCTCCTTTCTTACAAGAGAATTCAATTGGAGTGATGTTAATAGAGTCCTTAGGAATGCTGCATTCCATCAACACCAACCTCTCGTTCAATCACTAATTCGAAATGTGCTAATAATTCAACATGTCCTTTGAACCTCCATAATACCCAAAGATGGCGACCATATCAACATGACCCTGACCTTATCTGTCGCTACCTATCTTTTCATGACTAACACAAAATTCTATGAGGCCGATTTAATTATTGACTACATTTGCCATATGAATTTCTTTCGCCTCCCTACTACTCGACCGAAATAAAATCTAGCTCTTGGTCACCTTATTAGATATATCCTCCAAAATAAATATCAATTGAGCTATCCTGGTGAACCTGACAATCTTCCTATTTTTTATACGGATGTCTCTTTTCATATTCATTTCCATCAGAGACACGAGCCTGAAGAACCTATCTTTAATGAAGAAGAAGGAGAAGATGCCTCGACCGCAGCTCAAGCTCGTCCACGACGACATGCAACACCTCGAGCAACTGCACCAACACACCCTCATGATGATTTGGTCGAATGCTTTGACCAACTTCAGACTCGTCTCGATATTCACATTCAAGAGCAACATCAGCAACACGAGACTGACATGTAATAGTTTGGGAAACGCTTCACAGCTATTGATCACCAATTTGACGCTCTCCTTCAGTATTTTCAACCAAACCCACCTCCACCACCAATTGATCAGGATCCTCCATGTTATATTATCTTTGTATTGTAGTTTTTATTCTTTTCTAGTGTTTGCTCTGAAAGTTCTCAGATAACACTAGAAAGTGCTCTGAAATCACTTGAAAGTTTGTTAGGGATGTTAAGCCCTCATGAACTGGCCCAAGGCTAACAAAGAGAATAGGTGAATTGGATAACTGTAAAACCAAAGATAAAACTCAAACCAAAATTACCATAGAAATTAAAGTGGGGAATTTAAATAACGCGGAAGCAATAATAAGAAAAGAATACACTAGATTTATAGTGATTCGATCAAACCTTGACCTACGTCCACTCCTTGGAGACACCCTCCAAGTATTGCACTACAAAAGTTTCTCTCCTTTAGCCCCCACAGCTAGGCGGAGAAGCCCTAACAAAATCACTTCCACCTTCCTCGGTGCGGCGGAGTCGCTGGGTCCTTTGACACCAAAGAGATCTTCTTCTTTGGTGAACTTACCTCGAGATAAGCCTTGAATCCGATGGTACTAAGGTGCTTGTTCACCGGAGCAATCGTGTGGATCCCCCACCACACTCCCTTGAGTTCCTCCCCCTCACAGGATCTTCTCCCTCTCAAACTCCACCCTTTTCTCTCTCCCTTTCAAGCTCTCTCTTCAAGTTTCCCCCACAAGAACGAAGCTATAATGGCTGTCAAAGATACTTACAAAGTGCCTTGCCATAGCTTAAAAAGAAGCTCTCAAAATGAGCTCATTATACAAGTTACCACCATTATTGTCCAGGACGATAGGCATATCGTCCTGGCTGATTAGCACAAATATGAGGAAAATCGTCCTGAATATTGCCCTAAAATGAAGCTGGACGATGTCTAATCGTCCTGGATGATCTTGCGTTCGGCCTGGACGAAATCTCCATTAATTGCTTTCCAAAACTGCATGAGAAATTTTTGGAAAAATTGTACTGGATCGTCCTGGACGATATTTTATAGTCCAGGCCGATATAACAGGACGATATCCTAAAATAAAAATTTCCTAAGTAGATCTAGCGGCAGATTCTTGCTGAATTGAGCCGATCGTCCTGGCGAATACAAAATCGTCCAGGACGATGTGTTTTGCATAAAGACGGATGCTTTAAAGAGGATGCCCTAATTAGGATTTCTACTTTTGTCAGATCGTCCAGGATGATATAAATATCGTCCCGGACGATGTTACCAAAAATAGAAATCTTTTAGGGCACAACAGAAAATCTTCCAAGTTATAAATCATCAGATGCCACACCAAATACAACAGACTCAAGAAAGGAAAAAGATTACAAACTGACACAGACCTAGTCTACCCAATCTTGATCTTGTTCCAGATTGCGGTCTAATCGTGTGGACCTGAAATGTTAGTACATAAGGCAGCCATAGAGAAATAAGGAATGTTTGCTATCATCAAAATCTTAAACCATAGATCCACAATAATCTCCCCCTATTTAATGATGGCAAAATATTTTAATTTGAATTTTCATAAAAGTAAATCCTCCTAATCTCCCCCTCACTAGAATAAATCTTTTTTTAAAAAATAGGGGAGATAAAAATATTTTTGTTGTTTTTAATTTTTTGAAAAAAAGATACAAACACGATAACAGTATAAAAATTCAACAATACATTCTCCTCTTTTGACATTATCAAAAAGAGAGGAGGCACAAACAAAAAACAAAACAAAAGGCAAAAAATGTTTCCTAATCTAATGTAAAACAAATATTCTTAAAATGAGAAAGTTACCTCTTGGCTTTAATCAAAAACTTAGTAGAATTGGATTGACAACGCATAGCCCAGAAAAGGTTAGAAATTCATAATTTGATAATCTAAACTCGTTCTTTTAAAGGCTCAAAAACTTTTTAATCAAATATCCAAATAAAGGAATAAACGAGAAAACGAAACATTAATTTTTTAAAACTTCTTTCATAAAACATATCTTATAGAAGATCAATGCACGAATTGCTGAATCAGGAACAAAGATTTTCAAGCAAAAAATTTCAAACATATCAAGGATTTTCTCAAGTTTTTAGTAGTATAAGAAAAATAAGCATTTTTTTTTTGTTGACTTATTTATGCCCCTTATTACTTGAATGTCTCTTTGAGCATCTTTTGATTTTAATACACTTTGTGTATTTTTTTTTAATTTGGCGTCATTGGCATCATTATTTTTTTTAAATTATTTTCAAAAAATAAGCTTTCTTTCTTATATTTTCAAAACTAAAGTAAACCAAAATTATTGATAACACGAACAACTTGATTAAGAAAATTATAAGGTAGATTCAACAATCTTGCAAAAGATTCATATGCGATAGAAAAAATATAGGGAGATGAAAAAAAGTTTCAAAAATCCAATTTAAAATATGATGAAGATTTTTAATAAAAATTAAAATAACCCTTTTTAGGAAATAGAGATTGAGAGTAAAAAACATGACTGTTTTAAAGAAGTCAAACACAACTTACCAAAGATTTCAAGAAAAATAGGAAGTAGATTTTTCATTTTTAGAAAAGTGAATGTGTGTGTTGATCAGAAAAAAACTTTCAAGAAAAAATTTTTTAAAGAATAAACAAAACTAAAAAATAAAATAGACAAAAGAAAAAAATAAAAACACGAAAGGCTCTTAACCATTATTTCTCTCCTGATTCGATGCTTCAGAGACCAGATCTACCCATGAGATTTTTTGCCTTTCATTATTTCCTCAGTTTAAATTTTGCTTCGACTTGCCCTTTTCTTTCGTAGGAAGAATTCTTAAATTAGGTCACTGATTTTTCATATGTCCAAGCTTCCTGCATCGAAAGTAAATAACGTTAGAAGAAATATGAACATCCTTACCACTTTTACCTTTTTTTTTTCACTTTTGCTTATGCTTAGGTGAGCTTTGTGATTTGCTTGATACGTCATTGCCTTCGTCACCAACTAGGCTATCTATATCTGTATCTCCAGCTTTTAGAACAATAGTTTCACCTGCATCCAAAAGTCTTCGACCCAAACTTTGCTCATAGGCAATGAGTGAGCCAAT